>NC_141560.1:29191894-29211894 GCF_036417535.1 Chlamydotis macqueenii
TTAAGAAATTAAATGAAACTAATAAAATGTGTATTTTAATATTTCTTGATGGTTATTTGGGGATTAGTGAATATGAAAACAGCCACTCTCCTTCTACATGAAGGTATACTGAAGCACTTTGATAAACTCTATCTGTCAGCTTTTCACTACTATATTTCAATCACAACTCCTCTTTTGAAATACTTCACTGTATCTTTCATTCCACAGTTGTATTATTAACTGCATTAAACTATGAAGTCCAAATACCCATTTCAAGTACAAGTACTCATAGGTCCCATACTGAATGGCAACAAGAAAAACTACCTCAGCACATGCCATGTAAAAAATTATTAGCTCTAAATGTTTGAGACAGGAAAGGCACCATGACAACTAGAGCTTTGCTTCACTCCTCTCCACTCCACACCTGCCTGCTCCCACCTCCCCAGGAAAAAGCCATGGCTTGTGGGCAGCCTGGGCAGAAGTGAAATGAGAAAGCACATGAGTGGGAATAAACTGGTCTACTAGCAGAAAGACAGAAATGTTTGGGCTTTATAGGGCAGGATATTTAATAGACACAGACCTTGACTATCTTTACGTGTCTTTAGGAAACAAGAAGAGACACCGATCTGAGGAGCTAACGGTGAAGCAAAGTAAGGGAAACTCCAGCATACTCTCTCGGACAAGTACTTTACAAGGAGCAATGGCAAGGTTCATGTTCACTGTTACTGAGCCCATGGAAATAGAATTCTAGTTTCTCAAACTGGAATTTTGCATATATTCAGTTAAGGTATGTTTAAAAAAGCATAACCGAGGATTTTTAAAAATAACGCTATTCTTATTCATTCATTCATTTTTGTAACAAGATGTTGCAAATAAACCTGTATGTTCCCAGGGTATGGATGGGTTAATGACACCAGTGTTGCAAACATGAAAAATGAAACAAAAATGCAATTATGTTTTCCTTTTCTCCATATGGGGCTATCAGAAGAGCTATGATCTAATTTGCTCTTACTGCCAATCTTGAGCTGAACTCAAGATCATTCAAAATGATGGTATGACCCAGCTATACTATGGACTAGTATGGCAATAACAACAAAAATCCCTGAAAAAATCATTGCAGCTTTGAGTGACAAAAGTAGAAAGAAACTATGAACAACCGAATAACCAGAAGTGTCAGTTTAATAGCATGCTTCATTTCAGTCTGTAGCCTTAAAAATACAGACTCTAAAAGGAAATATCAGACTTTGACAAGACCTTATATAATTGCACAGGTCGGGTCTTGTCATTAGCCAATTTACTCTTCCTCAGATTTACAGCTCTGGGTGTAACAAAATCTTTGGCACAACGTGCAGACTTAGGAGATTTTTTTTTCTTCCTTCAAATTAATTTATCCTATACTCATTGGCAGTCAATTCAGTAGCACTCACTCACTCACTGAGTTTTAGGCGTCTTTGCTGCTGAGAGAGTAGTCTTCTCAGGGTTTTACAACTCAACAAAACACTAAGCATGTGCTTAACACTAAACTCGCGCTGAAGTTTCCTCAAGAAAAATGGGATGCAAATCAATGTTTAGTTGTTTTGCTTAATATGGACAATCTCTGCACCTCTGAATTGTTCTGTTGCCAGCTGCCACTTACAGCTTACAAAGAAATGCCAATTTTATAGCATATGGATTGGATAATTTTAAACCAATCCTTGCAGAAAGAAAACAGTTCATTGTGAGGAGGAAAAAAAATGCCTGACAGTGTCACCTCTGCAAGTTTCTTGGATGGGTGGAAGAAAGTGGGAGAAAAGCCCAAAGTACTGTACTTGACAGTGTAGCCACAAAGCTTCTATTTTACTTCCATAATTATTTATAAAAACACAGCAAAATGAACAGCACTGAGTAGCTTGTGTTCCTAACATCAGTTATCACCTCTCAGTGTACAATAATACCTCTGTGAAAATCAAGCTGTATTACTTCCGCTTCTTTGTACAACATTTTGCATGGCTAAGAGCAGCAAGTGACAACATGTTCTGCAGTAACTGAGACTGATTATTGGTGCTTCAGCACATCCATAATCATGACGCATGCAACACAGAGAGATGGAATTATTTTCATAGACTACTCTGATTTGTAGAAAAAAACTTTTTTTCCTAACTGAACTGAATATGTAGAGGATGTACGCAATATGCTCTAGAGGAATGAGTATCGTGCTAGCTGTCAAAAGGTCTCTAGCTATACTCCTGCCTTGCATGGCCCTGAGCAAGACGAGTCATGCACGCTGACTGTATTTGCTATTCTTCAGTCACAGTAGTTGCTACTACCAAGAAAGGAAATTTACCAGAGGTTACCACTCAGTAGTATCTGAGATAATATTGTTTTATTATTAACAATAGTGACAATCTGAAAGAAGCACGAGGATTTAGTGTGGTGCATAACGGAAAGTATGGCCACGGTAGGTCTGGATTTTATTTCAGTAACATTGGTTTTACAGCTGGTTAACTGTACTGACTTCAGAAGAATTGCTGCAGATTGGTACTAATTAAGTGACTGTGGCGTGTGGATTTCTATATCTGCTTACAGCAATAGGAAACTGCAGATTTTTTAGCAGAAAAACTGGTTAGCAATTTTTTCTTTTCTTTTACAGTGTATTAGACAACGCTTTCTTTTTTTTTTTTTCATGCCATTTCCAAAAACCTCAGAGGACTTAATGTTTTGAAGAAGCCACTGTTAAGCCATAAAGTTCTTGAAGTTATAAGAATATCTGAGATATTAGCATTTCTTATTTGGTAGCTTTGCAGTTTGGTGAATAATGTAACTATTTTGAAGTTGAGGAGACTTTTCTGAATCAGAATCATCACATCCTGCTGGAGAAATGGAAACAAGGATTATTTTCCCTTTTCAAGCAGGCATATCACCAGCCTTTGCTATTCTCCCTGTACTGAGCAATATTGTCTAACTGTAGTATTATTACAATAACAAAAGTTAGAGCTCCAATAAATCTCATTTGGTTAAATGGATAAACAGTACTTCGAGGTTGTGGAAATGGACAGTGCACTGTAAACTCCTTAATGATTAAGGAGCAACTAAGGAGTGACTAATTAAATACTTTTTTTTAAGGTGAAATATGGTGAAAAATAGCTCAGCAACAGAAAAAGCGGTAATATACCCACGCCATATTGAATTTTTCTGTATTAGGATTAATATACCGAAGTGTGGATACTTGAATAAGCATTAATATTATCCTGTCCTTAAGCATTAATATTTTCTGCTTATTTTGTGTTTCTTTAGATACTAAGCTCCATGTAACCCAACAAGGAAGATTAGATATGAAGTATGAAGTGCAATATGAAAATCGCCACACTTCATTACAATTTATAAAATAGTACACCAATAAGAAAGTGAAATACAATGCAATGTGGTACCACAGGTAGCACAGGTGCTCCTCTAGACTAATGGGTGTTATAGCTCTATCTTTATAACTTCTACATATCACAGGATTCTACTGAATATTGAACTGCTTGTCAGAAACACTATGTTCTTTCCTTATCCGTCTTACTTTAAATTTTAGTTCATGTATCTCCAGGAGAGATAGAGAAATTTAAAACCCTTCTGTATAAAGTTTTGTAAATATAAGTAGAGAAAAGAGAAAGAAAAACTTCTCTTCAATAGCGAATGGGACAGAATAAAAAGTATTTCAATTACTGTACACACACACATATACACACAGCACATGTGACTCATTTAGCATAGGTTAAAAAAAATCCATGAAATTACAGCAATTTTCATTAAACTGTTGACATCAGTGGAGGCATTTTCAATTTAGTCCAATGTGGGAATACAGAATGAGATTCAAATTTACCTTTCAGGAAACATTATAAGAAATGTCTTTGCAGTGTCTCCCCAAAGGCCAGGGTCAACTTTTCAAAAGCAGCCTTTGATTCTGGATGCTCAGCCTGAGACAGCTCTTTTGAAAATTTTGCCATGGATATAAAATCCTTAATACCTTTATGTTAAGCAGCTATCAACTAGAGATATTTCCTATTGGGATGAGGTGGGGGCTTGTAGCCTTCTGCAGCTGACAGAAAGTGGCACCTAGTCTATTAGGAGCAAGTAGATGCAAGGCAGCTAAGAGTAGCACTGGGTATTAAACAGACATCTTTGGACACCTGCTTTTGCTCAGCTCAGCCCCTATTTTCTCTCACACCTTTGTTTTTATTTTCTCTTCAACTTGTACAGAGATTGCCCATGGCAGTTCTTTGCAACCTTATATAACCTGAGAATGAAGGAATTAAAGTTCTTTGTACAAGTCTCTGTGACCCTGGCCAGGCTGGAAGGGGAGCCCTTCCAATGTCCTAAGGACCTTGCAGTCTAAACTCTGAGAGAGACTATGGTTTTGTGGGAGGAGGCCCCTAAATTAAGTTAGATGCTCTTATAGCTTCTGTCCTTAAGAGTATATCGGGATGGATTTGATTAGGTACGTAGAAGGAAATTGGGGTATTGGCTAAAAGCTCTGATTTTATAGCTTTCTCAAACTGCTTTCTAAAACGCATTTGCATTTTACAAAATCGAGTAACAGAAGAAAAGATTCTGCTGTTCCTTTGGGAAAGAGGAGAGATTTCTCATTCACTTTTCCTTAATCACTGTGGAAAATATTCCCAGAACTCCTATCAGCTTTTTTGTTTAAGTGATTATTCTTGTTGCATTTCAAGCCAGCCCATTCTCTTTCTCACATCATTCATGTGTCTTCTCTACTTCCCACCTTGAATTCTCTCTCTTTCCTTCAGTCTCCTTTTGTGTCCCTCTGGAAAATTCCATTCTTTTTTCTTGCTACCCAGAACTGGAGGTCACTCCAAGTTTGAAAGCCAGAAAAGACTTATGTGGATGCAGGAACAGAAAAATATTACTACATTCAAATGCAACAGCTGAGAGGAGAGAACAAAAGATAACTGCCAGGATGTTTAGCTTCAGTTTTATGAAAGATGAGGAAGGCAGGAAAAGAAAATAAGAACAAACAGAAAAGCAAAGCCTGAAACTGCAGAGAAAGGCAGGAGCTATATGTGATGCAAACAGGGGTTTGATACATGACAGACAGGTACTGTCAAGTATAAATAATGTATATATTGCCAAATATAAATAAATAAATGCCTTTGTCTTAAAAGTGATTAGCCATATTGATCACTTAGGTATCAGAGTAATACTTTCCACAGTCAGATTACTACAGCATTCACAAGTGTGTTGGCAGAGTGGGGCATGCTGACTGTTCTGGCTGTCGTTACAGCTACTTTTGTGCTCTTCCTTCCAAGATAAATTAGGCATCTCCCCACAGCTCTAAACATGAAATGTTGCGCATCGCATTAATATGTTGAGTTGTGTCTTTCTAATCCTTTCAGTTGGTTTCCATTGGTCTTGGTTCTGACACTTTCCCATCTGTGAGTACTGTTACATCTATACGTCCAATGGAACGCAGACAGATGATTCAGCACACTGGGGCATCCTCTGAGCTCCCTGTATCCTGCCACATTTAGCACAAGCCTCACATTTCACATGCCACTCCTTCTAATCACAGCATTAACGTTAATTCATGAGAATCTACATAAAGATTTATTGACCCTGGATTTGGCACTTCACTTTCTCAAGGCACGCTGATGTTATATGAGCTTTCAAACTTGAGACCACACTTACTCCGGCACTACCCCATTGTCAGCATTCAGGGAGTCCTTTCCAAACATTGCGGAGCATCATCTTCCATCAAAACTCTTGTATTGAGCTACACTCACAATGTTTAGAAGTGGAAATCACCTGTTGGCATCTGCTGCAGAATAAATTTTCTTCCTCCTTCACAAAAATCCTTTATTCTTGAAGGAGTAAATCTACCTTAGTACTCCATTTGCTTTCCAGCAGCAAACTGAATGACCTTGTTTCAATTACATTTACAGTAAAAATACAGGATTTGCAGTATTTTAGTAAAGTGACTTTGGTTGTTTTATTTATGAATATCGATTTCTGCATAAAGATAGTATTTCTGCTTTACTCTTTTTTTTTTTTTTTTTTTTGTGCATGAGCTCTAATATTGACTCTTAGATGAACCACAGCAGGCACTGTGTAAGATATTGCTGAGGGTGTAGGAAAGACCTTGTCATACTATTTAGTGATACAGTGCCAACAATGATGAGAATGGAATATTTCTCTCCAAGAGTTAGTTCTTACTCACAGTGATGTCTACAGGAGTTTTATCATTTGAAATCAGCAGGTGTTTGATCAGGCTCTTCAATAGTAACTTTTGGAGTTCTAAAGTAACTGTCAGCAGTGAGAAAAAAAATCCTCTAAAACTTATTGACATGCAAGGGTTGTGACTCCTACTCCTTTCTTTTTGACCTCTTTGAATCTTCTACTTTGCATTTCTTTAAATACTAAAAATGTGATAAGTTTGGGGTTTTTTATTTATTAGATATTAAATTCCTAGTGTTTCTCTAAACAACAGGAATAGCTAAAGAGCACCAGTATGTTAGGTGCCCCCTGCTCCTTGCAGGGGGGTTGGACTAGATGACCTTTGAAGGTCCCTTCCAACCCTAACCATTCTATGATTCTATGATAATACTGTATCTGAAAGAAACATTCCTCAGACAGATCTAATGTTTTCCTGCTGTGGTTTGAAGCTGCCAATGACAGGCTAATAAGTACTGTATGAACTATTTTCCCTGTATTGTTCATATCTGCCCACTGGAAACAGAGTGGAAATCACTGATCACACCTAAGCTAGCTTCCCAACCTCCACCATCTACATCCACAGCCACACATTTCCCTTAAACACAAAGAAAGAAATACCTGTGGGGATTTTAAGTTGATCACTTCTACACATTCTAAGAAAAATGCTGCACTTATTACTTTTTCCTTTCCTATGGAGTAATCCAAATTGAACAAGATGGTTAGTTATGGAGCTAAATCAAGTTACTTTTATTTGGGGGAAAAATGCTCAAGGGATCAAGTAGCCAAAAATCTCAAACTGCAAATACATAAATCAAGTAAATATACAAAAAGTCCAAGGTGTATAGATGGTTTTGACTTTAATGGAATAGAATACAGTATTCATATTTGAAGCACTTTGTAGACTAACTGAACTAAATAGCGCTATTGTATTCAAATGTGGCATCTATTAGGCATTTGGAATGAACTTAAACATTGCATTGGACAGTGGGTTTTTTTAAGATGGGATATGTTTCCCAGAGCACTGTTTTGTTTTATTTTATTTTATTTTATTTTATTTTATTTTATTTTATCATGTAATGGTCTATCAAAATGCCCTGCGAACAAAATGCCTAGACAGAAATGAAATACACAAGCCTTAGTTTTGTTGTTTCTAACATCGGCACTGGTTTGAACTATGTCCCTGGTTGACAGTGTATTTATGTATGTAACGATACAGAGTAAGAACTATCTAAGAGTATGTATATCTACTTCTCTTGCAGTGTTTGAATTCTGAAGCCAATTTAGCCTGATCATCAATGTAAATAAAGAAACAAACAAATCTGTTTGGAAGAAGTTTTATCAAATACTCTACAGATTGTGATAGATTGGTTTGTATTGGATAAGAAAAATGTAGATCCATCTGCTGTGCCATCAATTAAAGAAAGATCTGGAAATGTGACGCAGTTGATTGCTTCCTATTAAATACTCAACTTTTAGAGATTCTGTCAGTGACCTGGGAGCGTGTATATTCTCCCAATTCTGACATTTCTACTTGTCAGCCATGTTATTTTATTAGCATCGTGTCAGCAAACTGGATGTGTTGCTTTGAATTTCATCCATTATCCACTGTATCTATTATAAGTGCAGTATCTCACAGAACCATTTAGAGTACTGAATGACCTAGTGAGAGAAAAGAAAGGAAAGCAAAAAGCTACGAAGCATTAGTAAATATCTGCAGAAAGTCTTGGGGTGTTGGAAATTGCCAAGTCCATGCAGAGCTGATACGAGACACATTACTGGTGGTTACAATGCTGCTTTTACTTCATCTGGTTCACTGGCTCATTTTCTAATTTCTATCAGCAAACATATGATGAGTCTTAGTAGCTTACCACACCCTTTCACTTAGCTTGAAAAATCTACAGAAAATCAAAATTACTACTAAAAAAAAAGATGAAAACTTATCAAATGTAAAATTAGATTAAGAGTCAATCAAAATCCAACTGTGAATTTATCATTTCAATGAATTTCAATGAATGGTTTAAAATCTGTTCAAAATCTATTTGAAAATGAATATGTAATAATACAGACATATATCTTTTTCAAAGCTAGTATTGTCAGATGTATTCTGTGCATTATAATTCATGAACAGGGTAGATGACTATTTGAGAAGTATTAAAATGAGCTGACTTTTCAATACAAGTGTCTTGACAATAAGTTTTTCTATTCTTGGCAATTCAGAAATGTAGACAATTGTGCTAGAAAAATAATATGTATTGTAATATTCATTGTACAGTAGTAGTATAGTAAGTGGCAATTCTGGACATTACAAGAGACACAAGGATTATTTTCTGTGATTGCACAGAGAATACTTGGATTTCTTGTGAAGCTTTTGCATTGGAAATGAGATTCATCAGTCTGAACAGGGCAGGGTTAGAGCCCTTAGCAACATGCTTATTTTGTAGAAGGTCACTCAATAATAACTTCCTCTGCCCTCCAAGCTTATTAAGACTGACTGGCATATATTAATGAAAACACCTGATTCTCCAACCATAAAACCCAGACAAAGACTTTATTTTAATATTAAGGAAGGAACCCTTAATTAGCAGGGTTTCAAAAATGTCAGCTTCTTCTATTAGCTGTTCTGGTCCATCAAAGCCATAATCCCTACTGTCAAATTTCATCACATGATAGACAGTTTGCTGGCTATCTTTTTTTTTTAACTGATCATACTGACTGAAGCTTTTTATTTTGCCATCACATTTAACAACTTTGCATGCATTTTGTTGTTACATTGCTGATTTTACTCCTTTCAAAGTCTGCCTGTGTCAGCTAAAATAAGAAAAAATCTGAGAAAACATAAAATATTACATATTGATACACAGACATATAATTAAAGACTTTTGAGAAGAGTTCTCATTCATAATATTGATTCTTTTCTAGGGCATGCAAATGTGCTTCTGTGAAAACACAAATAAAAACCACCATTCACAGATGAATTTCCATTTCAGGCATGTTAAGAGAAAAAAAAAGAACAAATGCTCGAAACATTGTGTAGACCTTTGAAGATGCACATTCTTTAGGATTAACACACAATACACCTGCCTGCTACATAAAATTTCTTCAAGTAGAGATTGCTTGCACTGCCCTTCAAATGAGAGAGATTGTGTCAAATTTTACTGGAATAAACATATCAATTTTTAAAGGATTTATATTCTAACTTCATTCAGCATTTCATTGTTTATTAAACATTCACAGTCATAGAAAGCTCAACCTACTTCTTCTGCTTAAAAAAAACCCAATAGAAGGTTACTACCCTATCACAAACTTCTAAATCTTCCCAACTAAACTCCCTCAAACATTTTCTGTGGCTTTGATAAAGCTGTATTCCCCAAACCTGCACATGAGTATTTAGCTCACCTATGTAGGTTTTCTCTTCTTTAACAAGAAAAATAAACATTCTGTAGAATTTGTAAGATGACAATGCGGAAAGGCAAAACAAACTCCCATTTTCCTTTCATGCCTAGTTTTTCTTTAAATCTTTCCTTTAAAAATTTTAGATTTCTTTATTAATAATTTATGCAACACTGCACATATAATAAATGATACAGTAAATGAACGTGTGAAGGTGTCTTGGTGTTGAAGATATAACAATCTATGTAAGAAGAAAGGAATTCCCAGTATTGTGGAAAAAGAAAGAATTTCTGGAGTGGAAGAGTATGGGTAACATTTCTAATTTAAAGTAGGAGAGAAGCAGTCTGAAAAAGAAGAGCAGGATATGCTAGAGCTAATGAATGAGAGATACAGGCTTCTGCCAAGAACTGGAGGCAGCATGAGAGGCCCCAGAAAGCCAAAAATAGGAAAGGAAACAAATACAATCTGAGAGATTACTGTAAAAACATAAAGGAAGTGAAGCACAGTTGTCAGAAAAATAAAAATTTTTGGATCCTTATAGGTTGGTAAGAAAAGAACACAACAGTCACATTTTGCTCAGACCAAAGAGAAAAGTGAGATTGAGGTTGGATCAGGAGGGGAAGAGGAAAGCAATGAAGGCTATAGATAACAAAATGACTGAGAAAGGGATACAGATGAAAAGACAAATTCTCGATGGTTTCAGATCTAAAACACAATTGGATTTAGAGAGAGTTGACTTCTATAGCAGATATTATGGAAGGAGTAGAGATGAAACCACAATGGTGAATCTGGATAATAGGATAACAGTGAATTTTAAGTTGAGATAGAGAAAAAAGAATGGATAAAAATACTTTATAAATGCACTTTTGTGGTATTCATCACTACTGAAGAGCAGACAGGAGAGGGAAGATTCTACAGCCTCAGAGACTCATACTGACTGCGAGGAGTTCTCAGTTCTAAAGACAAAAGACACCTTTAGAGCTTGGTGATATTTTATTTATCTGAAATTTCTTAAATGTTTACATGCTACCTCACCTAATAACATGTTAAGAAAAAGTAGGCCAAAAGTTCACTTGTTCTGTGTTCACTGAGATAAGGGCAAAAAATGCAGGTGGAAGTGACTGAAATACAACTGCAAGGCTCAGTAAGAAGGGAAATACTCAATGAAGCAGAAGGAAGAATCTGAGTCTCAAAATTATAGAGGCCTGTGGAAATCTTTGGAAGAGATGAGAATGAAATGGTGAAAATAGAGCTGTACTCAGAGCTGTAAATCAGCAGAACGGAGGGAAATTAAGAGCTAATAAAGGAGATATAGAGGGAGCAATCAGGATATGACCACTGAGAAAAAGAACTGCAAAAAACAAGGAAGGAAGTGGAGCTTCTGGAAGACAGTGAGAAATGTAATACAGACAATAAATCCAATAAAAAAAGAATAGCAAAAGATATAGGCATCTGTTAACTGACTCGCTAGCTATAACTTGGCTATGTAACTCATATTTAGCAAAAATATTCTTCCTACCTCAGGAGAATAATCCCAGTTCTTCACACTGTGGAATTCTTCCCACTGCTAATAATTGCATAAACCTATATGTGTTAAGCCAGGATCCTTGTACCACTGTTTTTTTGGAGGTAAAAAAATCAAATACCATCTGATGATACACATCTGAACTAACTAATGAAACATTATAAATGGTTGTATTTATTTTATCTGCTTAGCCTTACTTTGCTGATTCCTGAGTGCCTATACCTATTGCAAGTGATAGGTACATTTCTTAGCTGAATTTACAGCTAGCCACTCCATCCTTTTTAGTGGCTTTAAGTGACTGTCAACATTTACTCATATGATTTTTCTCTCATTTAATGAACTTAGAAATGAAACTCACTATTTAGAATGGTAGAGTTCCTTGCCTTTTTGATGATGCATCTAAGGAGTGGAGCAACAGTGAATGGCAACAAGAAAACAAGGCCAACACATGAATTCAGTCCTCCCTCCACCATCACCCACAGTACCTACTAACTAACAAACAGCAAAACAGAAATAAAAGAAAGCTATATCAGTTTCATACTCTGAGCAATCTTCATCTTGTGAGGTATATGACAACTAACCTTAGTTTTGAACATTAAGTTTGTCCTCTAATTGCACCTAACTGAAGTTCGTTTGCATGATTAAAACATCCATGGCCCAGTCACTGTTGGGACTCCACTGTAGAGTAATATGCATAAAACATGGTCCCTACCTCAAGCATTTGTAACAAGTAAGCATATATTTTTAGGCTTTTCTCTTATTCATTGTATTTATTTGTATTTTTTTATATATTAAATAGTTCCTTTGCTTTTGTTTTTCTTCATCTCCCCACAGCTAACGCATTCCAGTGTCTGCCTCACACAACACATCACAATCAGGGCCTTTTTGCTACTTTTTTGAACAGTCCTGCTGTTTTGCCAGTACACAGGTTCTGCTGGGGTCCAGCATCTATCTATACTGCTCCCATTCTGAACATGAGGTTGATTCCATGGATATCATATAGGAACATAAAAGAAAGAGAAGAAGAAGGAAAAAAAAGCAAGAGAGGCTTTTCTGACCGACAGGATTCAGATATTATGTCTACGACTGCAGCTATGATGTGAGAATGTCCAAGAACTGGTATGTCTTCCTAGCTATCACTGTGAAGTCATGTAACAATCACATAAAAGAGAAGACTGAGAGTACCTAACATACTGACAATCAAGAAATTCTCCAACACTTCTCCTTACGGCTGCCCTGGCTGAGAAATATTGTCAGGCCTTGATAGCATTTTATATTCAGGAAGAATGAAGCATGTTTTATGGAAAAAAAATAATACAGATAAACATTGTCTTGCCCATACATGGTTCTACTTTGATTCCTAGTACCAGACCAGAAACACTAAACTTGCACAAAATTTCTGAAAGGGGTCCCAATAGAACATTGAACTACTTGTGGGAGGTGGTAAGTGATGGTTTTTGCATAGCGTGTTCCCCTCCTTGGTTGCTGGCTGGAGTCAACCCACCACAACTGCCGAAATGCTTTTCTCCATTCTATTAACAGGCTAGAATTTTAGCCGAGTAATTAGGGCAAGGGACTGGAAGTCTGGGCTCATAACTTTCTGAATAATAATTCCTGTGTTCACTTGGCACACCTTAGACAAATCTACAATGACTCATATTCCCTTCACATTAAGTAGCTATACTACTATTTTCTTACCCCATGTGAGGATTAAGGAAGTAATAATAAGAACATAAGGACATGAGAAATGCCCTAGTGAGTCAGACCAGCGGCTCAACTGGCCCAGTGTTTGCTTTCCAGCAGCGGCATTAGGAGCTGCGATTATGCAAAGTATGTGAGAGTGGCCATCTTCAGTGCTGGTTCCCCAGTGTTCCCAGCTATTGCATTAGGCACGTTACAGAGTACATCCCTATCTATGCCCTTTAGTGTTTGCTGATGGGCCTGTTGTCTCTGAATCTGTCTAATCCATTTCTGCACAAGTGGACATCCATCAATCCCAGAAAAATACATTATCTATTTTTAACTCACCTTCTCATAGATTCAATGAGTGCTTCCCAATTCTAGTACTGCAGGATTTTGTGAATAAAAGGCCTGCCTCAAACCATGACCCTTTTCATTTTGTAAACTTTGATCACAATGCCCCTTAGCCTTCTCCTTTCCAAATTGAAAATTCTCAGCTTTTTTCTTGTCTCCTTGTAACGCTGCTGTTTGAACCTCTTGATCATTGTAGCTACTCTTCTCTGTACTATAGCTCCACAATATTCCTGCTTGGATGCAGTGAATAGAACTGCTCATAGTCCTCAAGAGATGATAATACTAAGGTTTTGTGAAATGGCAGAATGATGTCCTCCATCTTGGCTTCAATATCCTTTCTCATGATGCCCAACATTTTGGCTGCTTCTGCACATTCGGTTGACAATTTCAGAGAACTCTGCTCTAGTTGAACATGCTAATAGCACTCTCTGCATGGTCAGTGTCCACAGAGCTGTCCATAGAGCTGCCTTTGAGCCAAACAGCAGAAACAAGAACAGAATGGCATTACAAATGGTCTCTGTCATACTTTTTGTATGATAACGTCTTAAACCTCAGATATTTTGTAACTATACTTTTAATGCCTGCTTGGAATACTCTACAGTGTTGCCTTGCTGCTAGAATCTAGATGGTAAATCACAACTCACTAACATGGTAACTTGTATGCTTGACTGGCACTTCCTAAGCCTCTATTCCTCATAATGTTAGCATTTTATTGCAAGTTGTTGCAAATCATATTGGGGGTATAATAGGTGTGTTTTATATCAGACACAGCCAGAATCGTGTATTATGGACCAAGGGTCCCTGGATACTGTAAGGGACAGTGATGCCTATTTGAGGAACAGAAGGGAGAAAAAGCTAAAAGAGAAGGATACCATAAGGATGCACGCAAATGAATATAACTGAATTTTTCAGTTGCTACAAATTAAGAGTGAGAAATTCTGGATTGCCTTCTTTAGAGCAATATACCTTTGTGGGTTGGAAAGATCAGTTTGTCACTGACAGGCAAGAAAATTCAAAACTCTTCAGTTGAAAAGATCAATCACTGACTGGAAAGTCTACCTGCTGGCAAGGTGTGCTATCATTTTTGTATATAGTGTGAACAATTAATACTAGTGTATTTGGACAAATTTCTACTGCAAATAAAGCTGTGGCCTTTTCTTGCAAAAAAAAAGTGTAATATTGAGCCATCAGGACTTGCGTCTTGGGAAAGGATGGAAAACAAATATGTTAGAGACAAAAGGAAAAACACACTGCTTTAAAGAAATGGTAAATCACTGAATTTAAGTGATAGGAAAGTAGGTTCAAATATTGTTCAGTATAACATTTTTTACCTTGCTTTTGGTATTACTGCAGGAAAGAAATAAAGGATGCTAAAGGAGATCTTGATGTAAATATCTAATTAGCCTTTTGCAGTCAAAAAATTGCCCATAAACCATATTTTCCTTTGTGTACAGTCTCTACTCAAACTGTGATACAACTCTTACACTTCAGACTTCATAGGAGTTTAGATGTACACATTGCATTGACTGTAGCACAGGGTACGTAGCCCAAAATATTAAATACTTTGCTAAAGATATACAAATCTTCAATTTCCTTTTTCAAAGTTGGTTTATATTTTTAGACTTGTCTGCAAAAAGCTCTTCACTGAATTGCAAAACTATCCTGTAAGCATTTTTACACACTGAACTTTTCAAAATAAAGTAGAAACTTGGTGACAGAAGCTATACAACACATGTGCAGCCCTATCTATGATTTAATTCTCTTTCCTACACATAAATCTCCCTTAATGGACTTTTTGGGGTATTTGAAAGCATGCAGACACATATACACAGAGTCTGCTTTGGAAATGAGTTTGTGCATGAAGAATCTTCATCTGCATTGTTATCAATTAAATTGCCATTAGTACTGCAGTCACCTCTGGCAAGGTTCCAGGCTCCACAGAGGTTGGATTGACTTGCAGTCCTAGAAATAAGGGTCAAACTGACTTTCACCTTTGCAGTACTGGTAGAAACCCTATATAAATCACCCGATATATAAATACTTATTTATCAACAGTTGGCTAGTCAACAGCATGGTGTGGTCTGCACATATTTCATAAAGCAGATGGTTTACATTTTCTGAACTCAAGGCAAAAGTCAATATTACGTGATGTTCACTATTTAACAGGATTTTTTGACTACTGATATGCCATAATTGTCAGTTACCACAAAACAAATGGGTCGACTCCTAACTACTTGGGAGACTGCTCTTACATTCTTATCTAAAGAAAAAATGAAGTTCTGAAATGAACTGAGCAACAGCTCACCACACTGACATATTGTGACCCATCCCAAATTCAGGAGTACTTTGCTAGCATTATGTTATCTGTGCCAACTTCACAAAACTATTACAGTTTCCCTTTTTCTTTGTGTTTGTAATGGTTTCCCATCATTCTGATAAGTGGGCAGCCATTTTGTTTCTCTCTGTATAGACAGAGCTGTGAAGGAGAATTTGATTTCAGCACTTATGTAACGGAGATTAATTGATTGATTAGATTATTAATTAAAGTTTCCATTAAATTCTCTTTTTAAAAAGCACAGGACTGTGGATCCCCAGGGTTTTTTCTAACCCTTGAAATCATAAACAAGAGAATGCATAACTAAACATTGTATCTTATCTTGCAAAGAATAATTAAGCCAGTGGATGCATTGCTATGAAGGAAAACATTTTTCCTTCCAAAATATTCCTTTTTTTTTTTTTTTTTTTTTTTTGCTACAAACCTCAGGAAAGAGAAAGAGATTTTTGGATTCCCCTCGCTACAATAGAGGAATGGTCACCAAAAATAGCTTGGTTTAAACATATACGTATACATATGTATGCCTGCTTGTGTGCATGCATGTTTGGGGTTTGTATGCTATTCATTTTTAAGAAAAGAAAATGAAGTGAAAACATGACTTAGGTTGTTTTAGATTTGAACTGATGTGGTCTACCTAGAACTTCCAGCCACATAATGTTGCAGAGATCTGTGGAAAAATAAAAACAGTGAGTGGCCTTTTAGGTAACCCATAATTAAAAGCAATTTTGAGCTGTCTTTTCAGGGAAGCTACCCAGGGGAAGTATTTGCTACCTGTTTGACCTTCACGATTGTGAGTCCTTGGCTGTGCCAGCGACCCTCTGAACTGAATTCAAAACTAATCTCTAACAGAAAAAGAGAAACAGAATTCATGCAAATCATATTAATTCCAACATTTCCCCAGTGAGCTGGGTATAAACTACAGCCTAATTAAATATTTTTTAACGATGTGAGTAATTTTTGCCAAGGGGCGGATTCAGGGGAAAATTTAATATGAGATCACAAAAGCTGTTCCCAGCGTTGATTCTGTAAATTAATGACTATCTGCCTTATGATAAAAACATGCTGCCAAGAATGAAAATGAAGTCAGCAAAGCTTGCTCTATTTGTCTAACAACCAAATATACAGAATGCAAAACTTTAAAGGATATGGAAAATTTCCATTGTCTGTATGATGTATTCCTGATAAAGATGCATGACACTGACAGCATAAAGCTGCTCTATATTATACAAGACTATCAGCTCTGTTAGTTATCACTAATACAGTGTTAGCTAGTGTTACGAACTTTAGTGAGACAGTGCCAAGCACCAGCATCAAGACCCTGAGAGGTATTTAGTTATGTGCGGGTAGGATAATGTGCTGTGACCATTTAATAAACTGTCTATCTCCAAGACACACTGAACACTGTACAATTTCTCAGCTGCTCACAAGTATCCATCCATCTTCCCTAACACTTAAAAAGACCTTATCACTGTAGTATCTGAGCACCAATCTTAAGTGCTTGTCAGAAAGAAAATCTCATTAAACCGATGTTATTAGTGCTTTCAAATAATAAATGCACAAACATTAAAACCATGATCAAGAAAAACTGTATAAAGAGACAGGAATTATTGATGCATCAGTCTGGCCAGCTTTTTATCGTGATTTAGAAATTAAACAGTAAGCCTTATGTGACTGAGAGGCTGCTTTATAAAGTACAGTATTAGAGCAGATATTGAAGATATTCAAATGCAAAATCCTCTGTTTAACCAATAAAAGACTCCTTGCTCTTTGTTCTTCTCACGCTAACCTAATATGTTACAAGACAGACAGTTAACACCAAGGAGTTACAAAGTGCCACCCGATGATAGGTGACCAGGACTTTGGTAGCACCCTGGTCAAGAGGCCAGCCCATTGTGAGGACTTTGCAGCCCTATTTATTTAAATTTCTGCCAGTGCTGGCCACTGAGACTGAATTTACAAGTTTTCAATTAGAAGGTCATTCCGTGCTAACTAGCATGCCATTGCCTCATTATAATCATAAAATCAGTGAGAAAAGACTAGCATGAATAACATGACGGAGCCAATCTGAAAGATGTAGAGGTGCTATTTTTTTTTGTTTCATCAGAGATGGGAATAAAGCTTGCTGTTTAGAAGCAAATATTTTGCTTACAGTGCATGAGTCTCTTAGGAAAGAAATACTTAAGAATTTTTCTTTACTTCAGAATAAATAAATTGGTCATTTTCTGTAAATTAACTTTGACAGATGAAAGGAAGTTTATGACTGCTGAACAGTGTAACTTAGGGCACAGTGAGATTTCAAGTTTCAAAGCACTGCAATGGGACTTCTGTATTTCTTAATTTGAGCTTAGTCATACTACCTCTTTTTGTAAGCGTAATTACATTATTTAAAGCTTTTTTGTAATAAAAACAACAACCTAGAGAATCAGTTATTATAAAATATATCTTAGGATATTAGTTAATTTGCTATTTGAAAACTGAGAATGTCATTGAGACTTCAGTATGCCTGTGAACACACTGTAAATTTTGTGTTACTACTGCACAGAAATGTAAACTACACAGAGGACAAGGACTGTTGTAATTCCCCTCAAAGCCCTGGGAGAAATTACTCCATCTACCATATACAAGCCACAGAATGTACAGTCTTCCAAGCAGCTGTGGAGTTCCACAGCATGCACAAATAGAGCAATAACAGAAAAATGGGATACACTTCAAGGTTACAAAAATGTTCAAATCCCACAATTTAAGATATATTCTATTCAATGAAAACCTAGAAGTTGTCTTAGTTTCAGTCCGAAAGCACAGATCACCTTTAAGGGAAAATTAATAATTTTTTCTCAAACCTCATAATAAGTTGTAAGTCACTAAAACAGGAAAAGTAAGCTAGAGAGTATGACATAATGGGCAAACACTTAAAGATAAGTGGGGAGAGACTGTTCAGTAGGGCCTGTTGTGACAGGACTAAGGGTAATGGTTTCAAAACAGGGAGATATATTTAGATTAGATATTAGGAAGAAATTTTTTACAATGAGGATGGCAGATCACTGGAACAGGTTCCCCAGAGAGGTGGTAGATGCCCCATCCCTAGAAACGTTCAAGGCCAGGTTGGACGGGGCTCTGAGCAACCTGATCTAGTTGGAGACATCCCTGCTCCTTGCAGGGCGGGGTTGGACTAGATGACCTTTAAAGTTCCCTTCTAACCCGAACCATTCTATGATTCTAAAATAGTGAAATAGTTTAATGCCCACTGTTCTCTGTGGTTACCTGCTTTACGTTCAGACCACATCCTCCTCTCCAAGAACTTTGCTCTTCTAGATGAACGCTCCCTGTACTCAGCAGCCACTGATGAACACATGCATCCAGCCAGAGGCAGCCCTGACCTGCTGTTTTGGCTGACCTGCTTGAATAGTTTAAAGAGATGCTCTATCACCCAAATTGAGAGGTCGAGTCCCTTTGCTAATGTAGTCCAACTGAACATGTTTCTTGATATGGTCTCACCTGTTTTATTTGGCAAAAATGGAGACAGTCATTAAGGGGTTTTGTTGTACATGTGAAATAATCAGAAACTTATCCATGGCTTTTCCCAGATGACAAAAGAAAGTTGGAGCAGAACATGAAATTCCAGCTTCCAAGGTGCCCACCATGGAACCTCATTTGCTGGAGAAACCAACTGCAGAAGGTAAACAAAAAGGAAATCTAATAATTTATTTCCTGTATATATTGAACATGATCTTATGAAGACCTTCAGACTACAATAGACAGCATATGAAATGAGAGTTGATGACGTAACATACAGAGGGAAATGAAGAACTCTTCTGGTGTCTATGGACAGTTTTTATATTACGCATCTGCAGCTGAGAGATCCTGTGATAAAAGCATCCCATTTTTTACTGCTGTGTGCCTCACAAATCCCCAAATATATGATTAAATAGAAGGGAATCTGAAAAAAAACAATAAAAACATTCAAAAAAACTAGTGTAAGTTAGGTGTCTACATACCTTTAAGAATTACTCAGATGATTTTAAAGACCTGTGTAACTAAAGATATAGAGCAGATAATTTCAGTTGTGCAGTTCAATTTTGGGGATTGGAAAATACACATGTATAATTTCAAAAAGGCAAAATAAATCAGACCTAAGTCCTTCAGGAATACTAACTCTAGAGCAAATAGTTTGGCCAAATAACAGAAAATGATGCATGAAGAGTAAGGGAAGAAAATAAAGTTGGGTTTGAGAGCACAAAAAACTGAACAACTGTACTTAAAGTCCTATTTCTTGATGCTCATAAAACCTAGGAATTCTGAGAATAGTTTATCTAAATCGACATTTTTCATCTTTAATTTTTGAACACTTATTATTATTTACAGATCTATCCACAGTTGTGTGAATCACTAATCTTTGCAGGGTTGCCAACCTGCATAATCTAACTGCAAGACTTGCAGTAACTTTGTCTTTCCCTTAAAGTCCCAGACTTTGGAATCACACAAATAGTACAGATTTCAGCTTCCCTCTAAAGATGGAGAAAGTTTCTAGGAAAACTAAAACTTCAA
>NC_141560.1:31251894-31339394 GCF_036417535.1 Chlamydotis macqueenii
TGTGACCAGATTATGCGTTTTATTTAGAAATTGCACAATATAGACTTCAGATGAGCCTGGCAAACCATTGAGTAAGACTTTTTAGTTTCTTCAGAGTCTTTTAGATATAAGGCATAGGAGTTACTAATGGGAAAAATTAGTAAAACTTTAACCATTGCTCCCAGAAAATGATAGATTAACTCCAACTGGAAGGTTTACACTACCTACTACACTAGTATTTAGAGAACGGTATTTACTTTTCTCATCCTTTTCTAAACTCCTTGAGTAGAAATGAAGAGGGAGAGGAAATAGAAGTGGATTCACTAGTAAAGATTTAAAGCAGAAGCCTAACTTCTGTATCCTGAAACACCATCTGAAGGAGTCTGTCATTCTCCACTGACCACAGTGAAAACGTGATGAGTAGTCTGCTAACATCATGAAGCTGGAAAAACCAAATGCCCTGCTCCCTCCAGTGCCTGGATGGTGACAAGAGATCTTGCCTACATGTAGATGTCAATGAACAGAACTACAAAAATGTAGATTTATACAGTTCCAACTGTATTCTCTTCCTGTATGAAGAAGGTACTGCAGTTAAAATTGTCTGACGAACAGAAAGGGTTCAACACTGATTTCGGATAACGAGGACTTACAGTGTTTGCTAAAAGTTGGAGTGTTGGTGATTGGGAAAGAAGCATTAACTGCCTTCCTGCATATACACTGATGAAATTGTGGTCTTTCACTTTTATTGTGTCTGTTTCTCTCTCCTCTGTGTCCCAACGAAGTTTCATGAGCAAAGGAAGCACATTCCATAAGCAATATAAAACAGAAGTTCTACCATCTAAGAAACTTTTCTTTAGGAATTTCGGGTGTCCCTACTAAGAAACACAGGAAAACATCAGAAAATGAAATACAGTATAATCAAGATTGTTATGCATCTTAATTGCCAGAGTAATATTCCTATCCTTGCTTATGCTAAGCAAGGACAGTAAACCAAGTAGAGCTTGTAACTACTTCTAAACTCATAAGCCAAGAAACATCTACCTGATTGATTGCAATAGGTTTGGTAGGAGAATTAAGCAAAACAAAGAAGTCTAGCAGTGGAAGGGCTTTTTTTTTTTTCCAGTGAGCATGGCAGATGTTGTAATGAGTGACATGAATATAGCTAACATGAATATTGACAGCTCTCTGAGAAGGGAAAGAACTCAATCAAATATCTGCCTGGACATCATTAATACATTATACAGCCTTGAATAAAAGATTCTTTGCTTTCGTGACAAATTGAAATCCAACTCACTTCATCACATACACCACTCCGGGAAGTCTGTTTCAAAAGAGGCTTATTCCTGTCTTTCTTTTTTTCTCCCCTCCCACCCCCCAAAAGACAACAACAAAAAAGAATGTGTTATTAGTTTGTGTGAACAGGTAAGAAGCACTTAGTTTTGAATGTAACGGCTGAGACTGCAACATCTTCCAGTTTGAACACTGAAGAGAAAACCAAGAGTATGGATAATAAAGCCAACACCCTCCTTTCCCCAGTCATCAAATTCTTTCCTTGGTTTTCAAGAACCCTAGACTTTTGCCTTGTGAGTTTACATAAATGCTGGAAACCAAGACTTTCCAGCTTTGATATCAATATTTCAAATGAAGATTTTTGGATGATGTGGCATGAATTTGTATTACCTGAATTCCTACATATTATTACATAACTTGCATTTATTGCATCTGCTGATTTCAACTTCATCCAAAATACTAGCTTTTCATGAAGTAAATGTTGTTTTGCAATGGAAGTTATAAACAGAGTTAGATCATGCCCGCTACTAGTGCCAGGGAGTCACAGATCAACATATAACATAGATTAGAAAAGCACAGGTTCAAGACTGGTTTGATGTGATACTTTGAGCTGTAAGCTACAGCGGCTGAAGAACACATTTGCTTTCACTGTTACCTGCACAAACACAGTGGAAAAGTTCAGAAGACAATTGTGCTGGTAGATATCAGGATTCTGCGCTCCCAATGCAGCTTTCTACCAGAAAGCAAGAATCTTTCTAAGTAACCAAAAATGCAGAGCAGGATGCCATAATTATAAAATAATTATATTAAATAATTATATAATAAATCACAGTAGAAGTTCTCAAGCTCTTCTTCTGTAATTTTGAGCATAACATCTGCCAGTACACAAATCTGAAAACAGACACAATTAATCTTACACAGACTTATATATAAACAGACTGACTGAATGCATGTGTAAAGAATAGCACCTGCACATCACTTAGATACTCCTCACCCTGTGATATTTCTGCCATGTACAGGAGAGGGAGCAGGAGTTAGAACTACTACAGCAAACTTTAAACATTGAGTTTACTCCTATATCCCAGGTGATTTTCTATCACATAAATGCACTGCTTCAGCTTTGTACTGATAGAACTAGCTACCTTACCTACAATACAGTTGTAAATTTGGGCTGTTATGGTCAGTGCTATTTTAGGCACCATTAAAATGCTCTTTACTCTTTAATTTTTGCTTCAACTGCAAGTGCAGCTTGACACTTAAATGCAACTTAACTTTGTTTGCATCCACATTTCATCCATGTGTGTTCTCTTCCCAATATACCAGCTGACACTGGTGGCATCTCCCAGCATGCCCAACTGCATACTCAGTCTACAACAGAATCATACCTTGAATAAAAGGCTAATATATTATGTTAACAATTTCCGACCTTGTGTAAATTACTGGAAAATCCTCTAGATTAATCCTCTTATATGAAGGGAAACCTTAATATATTAAATGTATTTTTTAAATGTTAAAATATTCTTATGAAAGATAATCAAAGAGGTTGTGGAGTTTCCATCCTTGGAGGTATTCAAAAGTCATCAGAACATGTGCCTGGGCAATGAGGTCCAGGTGACCCTGCTTCAGCAGGGAGATTGGACAAGATGACCTCCAGAGGTCACTTCCAACTTACACCATTCTCTGATTCTGTGAAAAAAAAAAAGATAAAGATAAAAATAAATGAATGGTCCTAACATTTTGCGTGAACTACAGATCATACTTCTGCTGTCGCCTTCACTCTTTCATTCTGCTCCCTTTACTAGCCTATGATTGCTCTCTGATAAACATTTTTCTCAAAGTACTGTGAATTTAAGTGAGAAAAAAAAATCTGTAATTGCTAATTGTGCCCAAAAAAATATATTTAAACATACATAGGTGCTTAGAACATTCTTACTGTCAATGATACTGTTAAAATAGTGTTTTCCATTCTTTACTGGAAATTAATGAAATAAATGAATAAAGCAGATTACATTCATATCCTCAAATAACAGATTAGAATCATGTGAAGGAAAATAAGTTATAGGACCATATTTTAGAAAGGTTGTTGCACTTTTTTCTTAGTAGAATGACAGGAAACGTTCTTAAAAATAGAGTAACTTCCTATAGTAGGAAGAAAATGAAGTAATTGAAATCAATTTTTCTGGTAATGTAACATCCCATTATGGGCCCAATCCTGTAACTGTACTTGTGCTTTGTCTCACAGAATGATATTTACAAAACTTTAACTTCTAATCACTTTTATTTCCTCCAATTCCTTGTGCCATTTATGGATGTGCAACCCATTCAATGTTACATACATCCATGTGTGATGGTTCATATAGAATACGAGGTTTCTGGAGCCCTCAGCTACTGAGCCTGTTTTTATTGATCAAGCTGCATGACTCTCGCATGACTTGTATGTATTTTCCATAAACTAGATCACAAAATAGTTTGGGTTGGAAGGGACCTTTAAAGGTCATCTAGTCCAACTCCCCTGCAAGGAGCAGGGACATCCCCAACTAGATCAAGTTTCTCAGAGCCTCATCCAACCTGGCCTTGAACGTTTCCAGAGATGGGGCATCCACCACCTCTCTGGGCAACCTGTTCCAATGTTCTACAACTCGCATTGCAAAATTTTTTTTCCTAATATCCAACCTAAATCTATCTCCCTCTATTTTAAAACCATTATCCCTTGTCCTGTCACAACAGGCCCCACTGAACAGCCTCTCCCCATCTTTCTTGTAGGCCCCCTTGAGGTACTGGAAGACCACTACCATTTCTCCCCGGAGCCTCCTCTTCTCCAGGCTGAACAGCCCCAACTCTCTCAGCCTGTCCTCATAGGAAAGGTGCTCCAGCCCTCTTATCATTGTCGTGGCCCTCCTCCGGACCTTCTCCAACTGGTCCATGTCCTCCTTATGTTGGGGGCTCCAGAACTGGACACAGTACACATTGTTTATTGATTTTGGTTTTAGAACAGTAGTTGTTAAGAAGCAACTAAATAAGTAAGGAGAAACAGAAGTTGAACATGTTTGCTCAATGCTATGCATATACATATGTGGTATTAAAAGGCACGTAAGTGTAAAACAATTCACTGAAGATGTTAGAAATATATACACCAAGCATGGTGGAGTATTGCCTGAATATAAGTCTAACCTCATTGAATAGCTGCTATCAAATAACTTTTCCCATGCACATGCATCTCTTCTTACCTTCACATGATCTTAACTTCTCCTTACACTGAATTTTTCTGACACAAATGCTGTGTGTCTGGATGTTGCCCGGTATGAGACTACCTCTAGCTGGGACTAGATAGCAACGCAGATCTTTAAAATAATAATAGGTAATAGGTGTTCAGATTCAGATTTCCCATTATGCACTTTCTTTTTTTTTTTTTTTTTGTCTCTTTTTAGGCCCCATCTGTCAAAATTTGGAAATTAAAGGATTCCAGTTGGTCTCCAATTGTCAGTCATTTTGTGAATTACATTCTCCACCAGCTCTACGTCCAGTAGGTCATTGTGTTACTCTGAGATAGGCTTTTAAACTTTTCTGTTAAAAACTTGGTTAAATCTCATGGCAAAATCAACAAACCTAATCTACTCCATAAATACCTTTGATACTAATCTTTAAGACTCTAGAGTATCCCTACCCCTGCCTATTCTGCCTTTTTAGATTAGTGACTTTTTAGAACAGGCTTGTCTATTGGATTAATTACCACTGAGGTTTTCTTTTAATCACTTTTGTAGTAAATATCACAAATAATAAAACTTTTAGTTTTAAAACACTGTAAATATAAAACTTTTTCATTTTAAAACACTAAATATTTCATTGCAATATTCTTTACACATGATGATGACTTGATAAAGCACTTAGAGCACCTAAATGAAATCTGTGGGGGAAAAAAAAAAAACCCTTATTTCATTATAATGTCCAACTTCACATAGCATTGTTTTCACCAAAACAACTAAAATAATTTGAAATGGTATGAGAAGCAAAAACAAACACACCAAAGCCTTCAAAACGACCCACAGAAATAGGTCGTTAGGACTACATAGCCTCATATAGTTCGTTAAAATTCTCAGAGGTTAGTTTATATCTCGATACTTTAATAAACAGTTTCAGCTTTGGTGAAAGCTGGAAAGCTTAATCCATTAAGAGCCATTCAGAACCAAAACAAACAAACAAAGGTTTAACCACTTCAGTGACAACAGTGCAGAACAAACAAGCAGTTTCTTTCGAAAATCTGAGCAATTTTAGGATCAATAGCCTCACTCTGTGCTTCTAAGTGATGAAAGCTAGAAAATCTCTGCTGTCGGCTCTTTTCAAAAATGTTTCTGGCAAAGATATAGTTGCAAATTTGATGAGTTTAGTTTAGTAATACCCATGTATTCTAGAAGGCTGACTTAAGTACTATCACTGGTCGCAATGAAAACAAACTAACTCAAACATCACTTTTTACTGAAATTTGCTCTCTGTACCCTTAATTTACAATGTTAAAATACCTTTCAACATCTCTTCCAAGTCCTTATACTTAGAGTTTTTTGATTATTTTTCTAATTACAAGCAGTAAGGTTTTTTTTTTTTGTATAAGGAATTAAAAAAAAATTAGAAACATTTTTGTGAAAGTAAAACCAGTACAGTGTCTTAATCTACTAAAGAATGTAAGACTGTTTCAAAGTCCATTTAACCTGATCTGCCAATATGGATAATCAAATCAGCAAATACATCTATATACACAGAAAGAACAAAAATAAACATTTTTCTTTTATAAGATTAAAAGCCTGTTAGGCCCTTTTAAAACACTGCCATTGTATATTGACTTTCATGAAAATAGCATTTACTTCCTTTTACTTAGTCTAGACTTACATCATTCAGCAGAGCTTTTATGTAGCATATCTGTTATCATTCCAAAGAATTTTAAATTATTCCTGCATCTTTATACAAATATTGATGCCTTCGTTTCCTGTTTTTAAATACAATAACTCATATTTGGGTTTTTTTTTGTTTTTATTTAAATTTTGTATTTGCCCTTAATTATAAGCTCAGAAGTAAAATAGGAGGAGTATTTATTTTTCAGCCAGCAGTGTCAGCTAGTTTGTATTTTACCCATAAATTATCTAGAAGCTTTAAATAATCTACTTTCTTAAGTAGTCAAAAGACACTGTAGGGTGGCCTATACATGTCTACAAGTTAATTTATCTACTAAGAGTTATTGGATTTTTTTTTGTAATCAGCAGACCTTAATCGTTGTATTTTTAAAATTAAATCAATAAAGTAGAATGTTGTCAATATGAGAAATATGAGCAGTAAAATAGAACCTGTCCCTGAATTCTAGTTTACAAATCACAGAGTCTATCCAATTTCTTCAACAGAAAGCCATAAAGTCAGAATAACATTTAAAATATGTGGCTTTACACAGGGACACTGTGTTGTTTAGTCCTGATTTATTAAGATGCTTGATGCGTAAGCGAGTTGTCAAACGATATGTGGGTGGCTGTAATGGCAGCATGTAGGTTTGTATGGAAAACAAGTATGGCACTGTGAAGCATTTTTCTCTCTTTCATCATATAGGTACTCACATGTAACACTTGTGAGGGGTCTGCTAAAGAAACTTGCTGTCAAATGAACTCATTCACCAGAAACACATGCAAGTTTAAAACAAAGTTCTCCAAAGGCAAAAAAAAAAAAAAAAATTGAACCACCTAGACTTTCTGTAGCCTAACCAAGTGACAGACACATAGACAACTTCATTGCTGCCAGAACAACACTCTGCACAGCCCACCAGCAAGCTATTTGTCACTGCTACAAGAATATCCTCCACAACTTGGCATCAGGGTCCCTGGGTAGCCAACTGTGCTTGCATAGTGCTGGAAGTGCTATCCAATAACAGGGAGAAAAATGATCAGAGGGTCTCATTATTAGAAAAAAAATGTGTTATTGTATGAAAAACATATCTTTATAGCCATAAACATGAAAAGTTTATAGGAAAATACTGATTTACAGAACATCAGAAAACTGTATTCTATATGAGTTTATGGGGAGATTGTGTTTAAGATTGTGTTTCTTTTCCCTCTCTCCAGTCCTTCTGTCCATCAAACATGAGACTGAGTGTGCCGTTCATCTGGCATAATATGGTAGACTTTTCATGATTGTTCATAGAAATAAGAGGTTAAAGTAATCTCTAGCATTATGACATTATGCATTAACAGGTTGAACATGGCTGAGTAACTTTGCAGGTATAATGTTTAATTTCAAAATTTTCATGTAAGAGGATGTAAAAGCACATTTTACTTGTAGCCAGTCTTAAGGCCCTGCTAGTTTTGGTGTGAAACAAAAAGTCACACATTGCTATTTATGTCACAAAGGTCAAGTCCTTTAATTCTGCATTGTGTTCTGTGATACAATTCATTACAAGCTCAAAGCAGTACATCCTTTGATATAATCTTGGCCTATGCAGAAAAAAAATCCCTTTATTGTTGCACTAGGTTCTACATATCACATTGGATCTTACATATTTACAATTGCACTAATGTTGGATGCACTGTTGCAATTGTCTAGTTATCATCCTTGGCTAATTGCTTTTATTGAGTAGAGTGGTAGAAAAAAAGGAAAGCAATGCATTTCCAGTGGTTCTAGGAAATTGAGATAGGACAGTGAAAAGTAATGACTATGAAGAACAGTAAAAATAGTTTCCTAGGAGAAACAGAATGACGAGTTCTGATTGTCTAAAAAATAAATAAAACAAAAGAATATCAAATAACTAAATAAGAATCAAAGATAAGAAGACGAGAGGGAAAAATTCCACTTCATAGGAAAAAGCCCATAGGGACTAGTGTAGTAATCAACTAAATTAATAAACCAGCCTGCATTTTTCAAAGTTTGTGCTAACTTGGCCATTCCTTTTAACTGACAAAGTGTCTTATCATTACAGCTTGATGTAACTTAAAATGCATGTGTGGATGTTCAAGAAAGATGACTATTCATTTACTTTGTGATTGTGACTTGAAGCAAGGAGCACCAAGTAAAGAGCCCTCTTTTTACAGGCAGGTGGACATCCGACATCCAAGGTACAGTGTGGATAGAGAGCCAAGGTAGTGCCATACGGCATGTGTGTAATGTGTGCAAAGCACATGAACAGAATATTCACAATCTGAGGGTACCACAGATTACCTGTATATATTGTATCCATATACAGTGGTGATTACCATAGTATATATTGTATCTATTTTGTGCAAACTTATTAATTTTATTCTATGAAAAATACATTGGCAGCTGTATAAGATTACTTCCTTAATGCATGGGGTAGAAACCTAACCGAAGACCCTAATACCTCATTATTCAAATAAGGCACTGAAAAAGCTCATGGGAAAGCTGGTATCATTTTTCCCATCCATGACCTTGGTAAAAGTCTATTTTGTAATTAGAACAGTCCATCCAGAGCTCCTTATAAAAGGAGAAGAGACCATGAGGCTCTTATCACTCAACCAATGTCATTCTTGATGTTGTCGTGTTATAAATGTGAGAACATGAGCTCTGTACTGTCCTGACTTTGTTTGTTCTCTTTTCTTCTCTATGTCTCTTGTGCAGAATAACTGGAGCTACTGGTAGGCATCCCTTTTAGGTCACAGAGATAAACCAAGTGACCAAAGAGCAAGAAGTATCCACAGAGCACTACTTCCTGGGAAGTAGTAGAGTTTTAGACTGTAAACTCATAATCAAAGGCAGATAGAGTTGGAAGAGGGGAAAAGGAAAAGACAAAATGGGAAAATGACAAAATGAAAGACTGTTGCTACAAAATCATAATATAATACTACTATAGATTCCTATTCCACACTCAAATGCTATAAATTAGAGTACAGCAAAAACCACAAGTAGCATTGGATCTTGTCCTGATCCTATTGAAATTATTGACATCTTACTGCTGAATTCAATGTGAAGAGAATCAGGTCTAACGGAAATACATTACTAACTTGGAGACTTATTCATTAATCCTTCTCTAGAACAGAACATTTTAAACATTCAGAATTTTTCAAAGTGTTCAAAATTACACTACAATGAAAAAAATGGCATAGCAACATTTGCTACTGACACAGCTGCTTAAGCAGCTTTTATACTTGGGGCTTTAGATGCTGTACTTCAAAGACTTCATCATCAAACTCTGCCTTCCTGCCTGCCAAAAGAAGGAAGTCTTACTTTAGACCACAATGGACCGATTGGTTTGGTGCAAAAGGTCAACAAACACTACACATGCCTGGCTGGGACTAAAGCTTAAAGGGGAAATCTTGCTAAGTAGGATTAAGATGTCTATTCTTTCTTCAGTATGAGTGCATTGTCAAGGGGAGTAAAATATGCATATTAAAAGAAGAAAAAAGTGTCATGGGATAAAAGAATCTTGCAAGTCAGGTATCTTGCAAGAGAGATGAAAACATTCAAATGTGTATGAGGAGAAGTTTAAAATGCATACAGAAAAAAAAAGTTATAGTTTCAGGTCAATTGAATCAAGGAAATTATCATAAATCCACAGTAGCATAAAAAAATATGCAGAGTTAGTGTATGGTTTGCTTATACAGAGACACACTATGGTAATCACATTATTACTTTGAGAGATACTTTAATGCATCCAGTCAAAGAATGAGATTAACAAATATGTGGCTTGGGACAAAATAAAATATAGTCAATTATACGGTGGAAAAGAAGCATGCTGATTCACACCAAACGGTCCTCGCCAGGCCAGACTTGCAGAAAAATGTGTTATAATACATTTCAATTCTGCCTGTTATAGAGAGTCTGGACAGTTATATCCCCATTTCTGTTTTATCTAGACTTTCATTACTTTGATCCACTTCACTTAGCATATGTAAGGATAAGAATTAGACTGCTGGCTTATTGCAACAGTGTGGGTGTTTCCATGACTAAAACCTAAACCTCTTCGAAGCTTCCCATTCATCCATCATGGAGCTGCCCGGAGGTAGTTCATAAGGAACGTTAAGCAGAGTGAGAAATGAGAGACAAAGAAAACCAAGCCTTTCTGCTGTGTAGACATCTCACTTCCACTTTTTGGGGTGACCTCTAACCACAGAGGCCTCTCCTGAGACAGGATTCCTGTGGGGAGTCAATCTTTTTAAAGTGTGCGTGGAAAGGAAGGAAATGACACCTGCCTTTTCTGTACTAATATAATGGTTAGAACATTTAGTTGGGAAACTGTTTGTCATCCGTGACTCCTCTGCCTTAGGAAAGGACTTCAGACAAAGACTGTGGATGTCTAGGGAGTCTAGCCCTGGGCTCAGCTCTGTTTCTTAATATCATACAGTACTCATTCTTTGCAATTATCCCCAGACTTCCAGAGGGTATCTTCTAGTTTTAGATCATGTCTCAGCCCTAAAGAATAGGCATCCTGTAGGAATAAATAGGACTTTTACTTATTCCTTGCGACTTCCAGCTAATTTACGACAGATTGGGAGACTCAGCAGGAGAATTACAGGCATTACAACTGCAACTAATATCAGCCACAAGCTGATATTTGTGAACAAGAAAAAAGAATGAATCCCTGCATCTTTTACTTTTGACTTTTTGCATTAACTCTACTGTAACTATTTAAAGCTGCCACAGTTTTAAACAGAAGCCAAGAGCAAGAACAACAATATGCATCTTGACTATTAAAAAGTAATATATCAGACGCTTTTTTTTTTTTTTTAAAGTACAATTGTACATACTCAGAGTAGAAAAGGTTACTCTTTAGGAAAAGATTGCGCAAATCTGAGATAGAAGAGGATTTGGACAAAGACCAAAGGTAAAAAATCTCAAGTGATTCTTATGGATAAATTTTAAGTGTGGTGTACAATTTCCACAACAAAGCATAGAAACACTTATTGGACTACAAAAATTAAGTATCAGGATACTGAACACTATCTAGGAGTAGTTTGTGAGAAGAAATGGGAAAATTAGCAGATTTAATGGGAGTAATATCCTGCTGCCAGTGCCCTGTCAACTAGACAGAGGCAGGGCAACAGAGGAAGGGGACTTCCTGGAACTGTGCCAAATAACAAGCCGCTAATTAATATTCAACACAATATCAAAAAAAACTTTGTTGGTTTATATCTAAATGCTTAATGAAAAACTAGTATATCTAATCGGTGCAACGTGAGGAAGTGTCCTGTAAAGGTGCTGCTTTGTTCTGTGTATTCTTATACCACATGTCACATCAGACAATTGCTCTCACAGATTCTGCTACTCCACAAGACACTTCCTGTCACCTCCAAAATTTTATGAAGAAAACCTCCAAAATCTTCAGAATTACATTTATCAGCCTAAAATATGACTGTAGGGAGGGGAGAGGAAGTATGTAAACATTTCTAAAAACTCCTTGGTAAAAGAGGAAACTAAATAATTTACAGGAGAGAAAAAACGAAGGGAAATTTAAGTCGTTCTGAAGTGACCTTGACCTACAGTTATTGTTTCTTTAGAAGTGAGAACATGGAAGGATTTTTGTGTATGTGTTTTGGTTTGGTTCAACGAGGTAAGAGTTAACTGCTGAAGTGAAGGAATGTGTGAAGTGTGCAGAGTGCTGAAAGGTTGAAGTTTGGTTTCAAGCTTATCTAAAGAGTGAGGAGAAATTGAAGAGCAAATGTGACAAGATCTAAGCAGACAGGGGAAATGTAGCCTCCCTCTTAGATTTCTTCCTTGCTTTATGATTGTTGAATGTCAACACTACATAGACATTTTTGAAGGACGAACTTGGAAAGACATCTGCATTTAATACTGTAGATAATATTAAATTAAATACTTTCTAAACATAGAGAGCATATGCTAATCCATACAATTTTTACATCATGACTCTAAATCATATGAAGATATGCTTATTTGAGGATACTGCAAAAGAAACAGCACATTTGATCAATTTATATTGTGTTTTTAGTCTTTGTTTCAAATTCATCAAATAATTTTTCATGTTTAGAGCAAACTCTAATCCAGAAAGCATTTATACATATAAATATACTACCCATGCTGTGGAAATAATGCTAAGTATATGCTCAGTGTTTTGATGAATCCAGGCCTAAGCACAGAAATGACTGTAAACATTCTAAAAAGATCTTAAGAGGAAATGTTCTGGTGTATGAAGTGCAAAAACAGCTAGCATGATATTCTTGGAATGCAATTATAGAGATAACATTATTGATCTGCTTAATAAATTCCAGAATTCTGTCTTTTTCTCTTTTTTAATATGGAGACCAAGATAATTAAATTGCAGTTCTTACTTTTTTCTCACTTGTTACTTGAAGTTAGGCAATACTTTTATTTGATGTCCTAACTATTATCAAATATATATGTATTTTCACCTAAAATTTGTTATCATATTTTATATTCACTCAGGTATCCCTGTACCATATTTATCTATTACTGTATGCTGATCTACAAATACTTTCCCAACTCTCAGCTCATCACCACCACTGGCAAAAGACAGCAGTTGAATATATGCTATAATTTTGCAGTTCTTGGTCCACTACTCCAGGAGAAGAAATAAATTTCCTTAAAGTGAGTTTGAGTGCATCACCATTTACGAGTATTACATTAAAATGAGATGGAGCTAGAGCAGTAGCACTAAATAATTCCTTACCTATTATTAATAAGATTTCACTGGTTTAGAGATTATTTTAAAAATATCATAGGTCTAAAAACTATTATTTCTTATATTGTCTTTCTTTTGTAAACTGGGATTTCTTCCTAACTGTGATATTGCATATGTTTTAAAACCTATTTTTGAAACTTCTTATCAAAAGGAAAAATGAATAAATATAGAGCAATTTTCCCTTAGTTCCAATAAGCATCTGGCCAAAATTACTATTACCAGATCCAATAAGCAACTGACCCACATTGCTATTACCAGAAAAACTAGTAAAGGGCATATCCTAGAACTCTGAAGATATTAAGAATTAGGTTGTAGGCTATACACTACTAATGATGTATATTACTTATCTGTTAACAGGTAGCTAGCTGTACAGTTACATTTGTAAAAATCATTATCTTGTCTCGGTGATATGGGATGCTCTTTTGCATCCACTTAGCACATAATCAATACGAAAGGTCAGCTGAGAAGAATGTGTGGCAAGTGGGATACCTCAGCCTTTTTATCTTAATTCAAAGTTCACGTGATTTTCACAAAACTTTTAGTAAATACATAATATATTTCAAGATAGGAATTGAAGACACTCCTTAGCATTTAATTATAAAATACACATCCATTGCAGTCGTTAGATACAGTCTTACGGAAATGCACCATATATTTAGTATTTTAGACTCCAAGTTATGAAATACTTTCTTTAATAGGGATGTATTGAAACAAAGCCTTGAATCGTGAGAAGGTGATTTTTTTCCTAAATCCCCTCTCTAAACAGTAGATTTCTGACAACACCCAAATACGGACTATAATCATGGTAAAGCTATTCTGTTTACTAAAAACAAGATTTACAATGGCATTGAGCACCTGCATCTCTTGGTGAAGAGAGAGAGCCTTAGATACTCAACACCTCGATAACATATTGTCATTTAGATAGATAGAAAATGCAACACATTCCAGTAAACACAAGGCTGTTTTAATTTTGTCTCTGTTCACTTTATTGATTTAGTTGGAATACTGCTGAGTTTACAGTGCTGCATACTAATTCCTGCCAGATTCTTCCTTCATTGCTCACACTGAGCATTATTTTACTCTCAGAGTAGTCCCATGGAGCTCAATGGGACACCGCCATGTGAGGTGGAGCAGCAGAATATGGTTCTGGTAGCAGACAGTTGTATACTGCTTTTTTTATACTAATCTTACTTTATTGTTCTAAAAAAAAAATGGGGAGAAAAAAAAAGGAGGTCTATGTAAATTCTTTATTTGCATTTCCACACACTGCAGAAATGTTTGCACATTCAAGTTTTAATTTCACAGTGGTGAGTATTACCTGTTGGAACTGGTGAAAATATTTCGAGGGCTTAAAGAATTGATACTATTTTTAAAAGAATATTCACTTTTGTCAACAAAAATAATATACATAGAGACCTCTCTTCTGTGAGAGCTCCTTTTTCTTGGTGCTTTGAGTTTAAGCAAGGAGTTTTCTAACAATGATACAAAATTTTTAAAAATATTTAACTTCATGTAATATACTCCTGAGAATAGACTCTGAGTCTTCTTTACTTCTTATGAAGTGACTATGAAGTTATATAGTCCACATTGAAGTGCTATTCTTCTATCTTTTATAATATCAAACCAGATAGTAGCATGAGTGTCAACATAATTCTTATTAATTATACTTTCCTTGTTCTTCTGTGACTTTCATAATTATTTTTGTTGTTTTTAATATAACTACCCTTGCACTTATGTCATAAAAATTCTGTCTTTTTCTCTTTTTTAATATTTGTATTCAAGACAAACAACAGGAGGTTGAAATCAGGCCATTTAAAAGAAACATCTGCTGACATTTATTCATATGCTACATGTTCCACTTTCATCATTGAATGTAATGATAAACACACATTCCAGTCAATAATGGCAATTCCCAGCCAAGCTTTACAAATGGTCTCTTTAACACCTAAATTGACAGCTCGGGAGAATTTGAGATAGAAGCTAAATATGGTACATTTGGACACTATTTCCCTAAGCCTAGAATGATTGGAAGGCTTTAACAAGCACATACACTGTGGGTATGTGGGTATAATCTTGACTAATACAGGTAAATATCTCATTAGATTTTCATGTTTTGTAAAGAACTGAGAAAAGATTTTTTTTTTTTTGAGGCATGACATTATATTCTTCCTTGAAAAATAAATCTAATTGTATTTCCTTTATATAGGAGCACTAACCTTAATGGAAACTGAAATTTGAAATAAGTTTTTTTTTAAAAAGAGAAATGTTTTGTCTGTTTTGGCTTATTATTTCTTACATCAGGCTTGCTAATTGCTATTGCATTAAAATGATTTTTATAAATTTGCTTTTAAAGCAATATTGTCAAGAGCTAGGTGGTTTCCTTATTTAATTCATATATTTCTCTTTGAGAATGTCTTAGGAGCTGCCATATTGCAAAATAGGGTCTCATTTGAAAGCAGTGTTCCTCAGTTATGGGTAACCAAAGATGGTAAGTATAAAACTATTATAGGTTTCATGATTGGAACCAACAGAAAATGTCTCATCATTCTGTATGCATATAAATATATTATTCTGAAACAATAATGATCTCTTTTTGCATTTCTATGTATATTCTTTTCCATTTTAGTTCAGATTGATTAACCTTCTTATAACTGAATCATAAACTGATTTTAAGTCAAGCAGAAAATCACAGCTTTTCCAAACTCCTTCATGTGTGAATAGTTTCTCTTTTCAAAACTCTTGTATAGTTCAAAACAGGTCATTCATTATTTAGCAAGAGGGGGGAAATTCTACACACTCTAAAATAATGAACGTAAAAATAATTATAGGATCACAAAGTTATCCTGCATAGCATAATGAAAAGTGTTAAACAAGAAGATAACGCTGTATCTCTTGGTTGAAAGAAATTACTTTCCTGAAATCCATTCAATTTAGTTCATCATGTTAGATTTGGTCTCATTTATCCTCATGAGGAACTGCAAATATTGAGGTTCATTCGGCGGTCTTTTAATCCATAGAAAATTCTCTTGGAGTGGAGTAGACTAGCAAGAGTCACTGTTGGTAAAAGTTATACACTTTGTGTCAGTCCATGGACTCAGCTCTGCAAGTTTGTGCTATTGGATGTAGAAGTCAGTTGATCTACCTTTTTCCTAAATGTTATGTTCATAGCTACCATTACTTGTATTTACATTTCCTTTACTTCTCACTCACATAAAATGATTACTTGAAGTCTAAAGCAATATTAAGTCTATGCATTTTAGCATGAAAATCAATGAATTCCTTATTTGATAGTGTTTGCAGCACTACAACATACCTACATAGAAAATTCATGGACATGCTCAATGCAAAGGTAGTCTATCTTGAGATGAGTTTTCACAGGCCAGTGTAGGAAAACTATTACAAATAAAGTATTAAAATCTGAATCATAATCTTTCTCTTGTTATTCAAGCATCTTTAAACTATGCCAATGGACTGGAGGTTTGAGGATTTTTTTTTCTTTTTGTTGAGATTTGGTTTTGTCGAAAACAAATTTGTTACTTTTATTAATCTGAATTAATCTTTACATTAAAGCAAAATAAAATTACAACAGGACTTTTGTCTCCTAAACTAATGGAATAGACAAATTCAGTAAATCATTTAAATCTGCAGGAGTGTATGTTCTATTGACATACAAATCTGTACACCGCTGCAAGACAAATCAAAACCTTGTGCCAGTGATCATAGTAGAAATAATGTGCTAACATTTTGTAAAAGTTAAATGATCTGCAAGTAGACCATTAGGCAATCAGTGCATGAATCTATTTAAAGCTGGAATCTTTGCTAAAGCTTGGGAATAAATACTAGCTATCAAACATAAAATTCTGTGTGTTTGCTAAGTGCTGCCTACCCAGTTGCACATGGTGCAAAAGGCAACTGTAGCCACGGTTTTTGCAGTCATCTGATCTTAGAAACAAGCCACAGTATGGCCTGTAAGAAGATGGATCTTTTTGACTCTGTTAAATGATGAAATTCTCCACTAAAGTATCTAACCAAGTCATCCGGATTTTATATTTATCGGGAGTTACTCCCAGATACGTTAGAACAAATTTCACATCACTGTGTTCTCTATTAGAAAATGGTTGTTGTTCCCCAGTTTTCTTTATTAGCAATTATTTATCTTCTTCACAAAATGTAGTACTAGGATATGTAACACATTATCATGAATACTTAACTAGTTATGTAATGATTGCTACAGTAAAGCTAGCAGCTCCAGAATCAGGATTCAGGTATTATCATTCTAAGACTAAAAGATAAAGGTTGACAGCATCCATTTCTTCATAAATGGAGAAAAGGTGTAAAGACATAACAATAATATTTGTTTGTTTACTAAAAGGAACTAGCATTGTAACACAGTAACCATGAAAACCATAAATACTAGATTTTATATTATAGGAAATGCTGTCTTGCTTGCATAGGAGTGATCTAAACCACACATGCAGAGACAGAATCTTATTCATGTTGTAAGTAAGGCTTCTAAATGAACTTCAGAGATGACTTCTGAATGACTAGCTTCTTAGTTAAAGGATGATCTTTACCACTCCATGGCAGAAAAAGAATTTTTAAAAGAAACAAACAAGATTTCTAGAAAGATAGGAAACATTAACTGTTAGGCCTTTTCCTTGGTCCTCATACTGTCCAAGTTAGAAGGTTTTAATCCAAGTGAGTGTTTTAAAGTTTTAATGAAATATAGAAGCTTTGCTAAAAGCTTCCAATATCTGGCTCATCATTGAAAATCCAAGTAAAAGGATATGATGACCTTTTTAACTGCACTTTACACCATGTATCTTCCTCCAAAATACACTTGTGAAAGCTTTGAGCAGATCAGATTGTGTGTTCTAGAATAGCTCAAGTGTCTTCAGTTGAAAAACATTCTGGATAAAATCTAGGGACCATCTTTTAGTTCCCCAGTGTTCAGAACTCGTAAGTGAACATTTATATAGAAGCAACCCAATCATTTTGTGAAATCATAATTTTATTCTTATATTTTAAATATATTTTATTTAGACTCTGAAAACTCTTGAGAACTGGCTGCTACTTTGCCAGTGTGTGGTCACTAGTATACCCAGAAACTACACAGGGTTGTTTATTGGTGTAGTTTCCTTGGTTTTTTGCAGTTGTTTCAAGGACTTTCAGAAGTTCTCAGGAGCACTGCTGGCTGCTTGGCAAAGATTGCTCTAGTCCCAAGAAAATACTGAACATTAATGAACTGTCAACAGAGCTCACTGTGCTACCTCTGCTTGATACAGAAGACAGTGCCTGTGTGAGGGCAAGTAAGGGACAGAAATCTGTACAATTGTCACTCTGTATTTATTTCAGAGATTATTCTCCACATACAATTCTTCTTTTTAAACCCATTTAAATGTTAGATGATGTAAACCAGCAGGTTAGCCAAAGTTCTAGTCTTTTATGGGAGAGTTTCCTCTCTTCTGGATTTTTTTTTTTAAGATAGAAAGGAAACATATGGACCCAAGTTTTGAAATGTTATTATTAGGCCAATATATAAGCATGATTGTAATTATGTGGGTTTTTCTCTGAAGAAAACTCCACAAACAAACACTAAAATTCAAGTAAATTAGCTTCGATTACAATGGTAAGAAAAAAGCTTATATTAAACACATAATGGTTTCTCTGTCTTAATAATAAAAAAAAGAATGTCAATTTTACCAATGAATGTTTCATGACTTCTAAATGGATACATTTTCCAGTGTGCACTAGAAAGTTAATATGTTCTCAGAAGATTTCTTTAATTTAGTTGTTGCTAATTTATTCACACTAATACAGGAAAAAAATACTGCAAAATTTTTCATAACAAAAAACTGTGCATATCTCTGTGTTTTAGCTGGCATGTGGTTCTACACAGATGGTTTGGGGCTTTCTTTGCTGCAAAACAGATGGGCCTTCACTGTCCCTTACCAATCAAAAAAGAACTTGAAAATATAGGAATATCTTTACCTCCATTGTGTCCTGTAATTCAAGAAATTAAATGCCTAAATATATAAATATGACTTCCTGTGTAAAATGCTGGAATATCATATGTTTAATTTAAACTATTTGTCTATATTTAATGTGAAAACTGTTGGATGACAGTGGTTTTCTTCCAAACAATAACTAAATATTACAAAAAGTATTGACTAGAATGAGAGCTATTGCTGTTAATCTTAGCTATGTGATATTGTTGTATTTGTACTTTGCTGATACTGTTTAAATTTATTTTAGATGTGATACGATGTCATTCAAAATAATTACCAACTTAAGAGAGCAGCTTGTTGACAGATCATCTTTTATTATTTTGTTCACATACTGCACTGTATGACAGTAGCACAGACATTTATAGCGTGAATATCAACTAACTTTGTTTTGTTCTACAAGCATTTGCAATGGGAAGGAGAGAGTATTTGAGGCATTTTTTCCTATTAACACACCATTTCCTGTCTCATTTTGGAGAACTGAGATGAGGCATCAAGAAACTACTCTGTGGCTGTAATTAAAAGTCCCAGAGGATAGAGAAGGAATTAGTCTGAGGGACCGACTCATATTGAAATCCAAACACTGCTGGTGCTGGAGGAATACATTTACCAATCATCATATTACAAATGATGCAGACCACGTGAGTTTGGGCCTGAGTCTTGAATACAGCTGCCACTTATCCCACAATTCCTACCACCATTGCAGTTTTTGTCACTTTTTGGCTAAATGTTCTGAGGAAATACTTTCTGAAAATGCTTTATGGTAAACCTCACAATATATTTTACACCATACCTCAAAACCTCCACAAAACTAGATGAGGCTGCACATAGGCTCAGAAATCTTCTAACTGGAAGATCTGGATGCAGTGGTTGAAATGCATAGAGGCTATAATGCTAAAATATATGATATCAGTTTAATAAGATCCTATTTCCTTACACTTCAGCATGTGGTCATGCAAGGCTTTTGAGCACATCGGACATTCCCTTTTAATGATGTTATGTCATCTCAGTGAAAGGCAGAGAAAAGTTCTCGAGTTATATACTTGGAAACATTCTTAAGTTACTTACTTTCCCTTTTTTTTTTTTTTAAAGTGAGCTTTTTTACAGCTATAGAAAATGAAGATAGTCATTTCAGAGCATTACATTAAGGTAATATATCTATTATAATGGTCCATGAATTATAACAGCATACCATTTCTATCTATGCCTTGAAAATTACAAACCCAGTGCCATTTAACTTCATTAATGATGTACATTTTTATGATCCAGTAGCCTTGTGTGGGAAGGAGTCACATCTTGCTGTATTTAACTTAAAGGAAAAAGGGGCAAGTCATCTAACTCGTTTTTAAGTATGCTGATTTTGTTGAATGCATGGAACACTAAGCAACAGAACATCTTTTCTTTTACTCTCCAATCTTCATTAATATTTATAGTTTAACTTTTATTTGGTACATATTGTGAAGAATATATTTTAACAGCAGACTTAGAGCTGGCTGCAATATACCACCATCTTCTCTTGTGTAGGTGCAGAAAAACTTCTAATTGCAGGTGATATTGTTGTTCTTTTTATGTCAATCTGCTGGAGTTATTTTTTTTAATTGTCATTTAAAAAGGGAAAAGGAACAGATTAAATAGTCGTATCACAATGTTAGAATAGCTCTTTGAGATCATATACATTTTAACATTTTTTAAGCAATTATACCCATGAAGCTATAAAAATTCATTTGGTCCTGCCAGGCATTCAGACTCAGGAATGAAGTACTACTCCAGTTCATGGCTGAGGGTAAGAGATATTTTGATACAAAGGAAATACAAATTGCTATGCATCTTATAATCCACTCTTCAAGTGAACTCTACAGTGACACTGAGAATAGTCTTGACACTCTTTCCATAGCCTTTCCAAACGCAAACTTTATATTCAGGATGAACATAGTAAACCACATAAATGGAAAAGAACTGTACAGTGGGAGAAGCAGGAAGGATGATTCTATAGTCACCTAACTATGGTCATAAGCCAGCAAGGTTATTATATGTGTAGTGTGGTGCACTTGTGCACTTTGCTCTTGGATGGGACCTTATCACTCTTCAGCAGCTTTTTTTGAGGACTAGAGGAAGACCATTGATATCTATCAAAGGGAATTTATCTAGTCTTCCTTGCAGAAAAGCTAATAAAGAATAGAGATTTGAGGAAGGATGGGGTCAAAGGCCGTGTGGCTTGTGGAAATTTGGGGGATAAAGAAAAGGAACTGTCTTTTCTTGTCAACTCATTAGGTAAAAGCAACATATAGTCCATTTAACCTGTCCTACTTTTTAATATACACATGCTCGTAATCCCCTTGATACTAATTAGGAATGGTTTCACTCCTCAAAAGAAGATTTTTTAAAGAAGTAGAAATGCTTAAACTGTACTCACTGAATACACAGTAATCAAATTCATGAAAGTCTTCATGTGGTACACAATGGTATTAATTATATACAAGTGAGTGGAGCACAGCTGAACTACTGAATCTTTTTTTAGGAATCTCCTTGACATTTGGGTTTTGATGCTTTTTAGACTAAAACTGTTTGGCTCAGTTCATAAGTTACAAAGGTACAATATTTTTTTCTCTAAATCACAGCAAGGAATGCAGAAATGTACTGAATATTTTAGAAAATAAGTAGAATTACTATAATTTTTTATATCAAACTTTTGGAATATACTTCAAATTACAAATGTCAAGGAAATTTCATATAAAAAATTCAAACACAACTAAAGCAAGTGTCATTTTCCCCCATTTGTATTTTATTAGACTTTCATAAAACCCTGTAAAGAAACATTCTGTCAACTAATAATTTAAAAAATTTTACTTGTGATTCAAAGTGTTAAAACAAAGGATGTTTTTTTAGCACTTGTAACACAAGAGCTTTTTGCAGCACAGTTTCAGAACTCTTTCTTGGTAAGAAACCTTATCTAATCCTATTTCATCCTTTAAAACTGCCTACACACTAATCTCAAGGGACAAATTTAATACGTTGCAACAAAGGGAATATAGCCATTTCAGCTTGAATAGAGGAATTGTTAGGACATCACGTGAGGTATGAATAATGTTATAATGCTGCCTTTTACTTGGGAAAGGAAAAAAGTCTTCTCTTGCAACCAAAAGATTAGACCTTCTTCCTTGGGTTAAATTTTTTGACCCGTGCTATATCCCAAGACACCTATTTTACTGTTGTATTTGGGTCTTCTACCTCTTGTGAAGTAAACACTGAGCAAATATAAGTAAACAGTTTGTCTAAGCTGAAGATAGAAAGGCACTCTTTAATTGAGTTTTGATGATAGATGTGCCCCAAATGGTGCAAACATCTTTGACATGGTAAAATAATATTGTCTTATGGCATGTGTAACACTACATAAAGAATACTAGTTTAGCACTTTCTGAATTTACAGCGTTTAAGCGAAAAATGACAAAAGAAATCCAAATGATCTAATGTGGAGAAGAACAAATAAAATTTGATAACTCAGTTCATTAATAATAAGGATAAATATTATTTTTCCTTATCAATTTTTAAGACTAGCATTTGAATTTGTACTCAAATAACCTTTTTCTTATCTTTTTTCACATCTTAGAGGTGTGTGCAGTTATTTCTTCCCATAATCTTGTTCAATATGTTTTTTCTACATTTTAGATTCCTCCATCCTTTTAAAAAAATACATATTTGTGAGCTTACAAGATATATTTGCTAAAGATAAGGCTTTTCATGTCATGATGTAGATACAATTTAACATTCTCTCTAATTTAACTTTCTGATTTGATGTACATCTCTTCACACACTATATGTAGTTTGTACCTTACATACTGTATTAATTGTAAATATATTATTGCAGTTATACTTGGTTATGAACAACTATAAACTGTTGGGTTTTTTCCCACATGCAATACTCTTAACAACGGAGTTTGGAGAAATAGCAATGGGATTACTGACTAGATTATACTGAGTCTATCTCTTTGTTATACTGAAATAATAATTACTACTCTCATCGTGTTTCCTCTTGTCAAGAAAGAATTCCAAGAACCAATATGTGGTCACAGGCAAAAGTTACTTTTTGCTAGTGAGAAGGCAGAATATTAAACTAAGATCGCATGTAACTAGACCTAAAAATAAAACTAATATTCTCATCACATTTGCCGTAACATTAGATTTTTTTAATCTCTGATTATTGAAGTGACGGAACAATTTCTGTGAAAGTAATTTGAAACCAAATACCAATCCTAAGCTCATCAGTAAGGACATCCAGTTCCTACAGGCTTCGCCTAGATGATGTGGGTTGTCTTGCCACCATGTAGCCAAAACAGATTTTATTTTTCTAGTTCTTTTAATTCTGCTTACATTTAAATGCAGAAGGAAAACTCCAAGATGATTATTTCTTTTCTTTACATTGCATTGCAGTACATTAGAACCAGTGGATATACGTAAAAATCTTTATGATTGGTTGCCTTTAAACAAATAATTTCCGCAAGAGAGAATATCCTGCTAAGAACTTATCTCACTATGTTCAAGGCTTCTCATGGACATAAGCTGCAAACCCACCTTTGCTAGGATGTATAACAATGAGCTAGACACTCAAACTCTTCATATCCTAATGTTTCCCATTAAAGACACTCATTTCGGACCTAAAGATAAGAAGCCCTACATAAACACAGTGTTTGACTGTGCCGAGAATTGTGATCAATTGGGAAGCCAGCCTGGTTTCAATTCTTTTAAAGATTAAAGGTCTAGTAAAAATGGACAGGTTTGATTATTTCCTGCCTTGTTGCTTTTGGAGTTATTATATCTGTACAGAGTGTATACAAAATGCTACCATTCTGATTTGTTGCATCTTGTACACACTTTATCCTAACCTAGTGGATTATTCAAAACTAAAGCAATGAAAAATCAGACACATGGTTGTTACAGATAGAGTAATATGGTCTCATTTATTTCAAAGCTATTATGTACATATTAAGCCATATTAGAGGTGTACTTAGATAAGTACCAAAAAAAAAAGAGGGAAACATATGAGTACTAACTACAGTCTTTTGTATTAGCAAGTACCAAATACCCTACCAGGGTAGGAACCCTGGAAGTCCCAATCTAAAGCTGAGGAATTACACCTTGCTACAGCAATTTCCAGCCTATGGTGACAGAAGAAAATTATCAAACTTAAACACATTGAATTGTCTCTATTTTCAGTGTAAATCACCTATACACCTGTTTGTCGTAGTTCAGCCCCGATCGGGGCCAGACTACGCAGTCTCTCTCTCCCCCCACCCTCCAAGAGAATAGGGGGAGATAATATAAGAAAAACGGCTCAAGGTTTGAGATAAGGACAGGGAGAAATCCTTAAAGTTACCATTATGGGCAAAACAGACTTGACTTGGGGAAAACTATTCATTTTTTTCTAAAAACAGCAGGATAATAAGACAGAGAACCACTCCTTCTTCCCGAGCTCAACATTATCTCTACTACCTTCCCCTCCAGAGCGGCACAGGGGGGAAGAGGGGATGGGGATTGCGGTCAGTTCATCATGTGTTCTTTTATGCCACTGCTTCATCGTCGGGGGAAGAACTTCTCCCATTCCTCCCCTGCTCCATTGTGGGGTCCCACCCATGCGCCACAGTCCTTCATGAAACTGCTCCCACATGGGTCATCTCTTCCACGGGGTGCAGTCTCTCCAGAACAGCTGCCCCAGCGGGCCCTCCACGGGCCACAGCCGCCTTCAAGCATCCACCTCCCCTGGAGTGGAGTTCTTGAAGGGCTCCAAGTGGATCTCTGCTCCTCCGTGGACCTCCATGGGCTGCAGGGGGACAACCTGCTCCACCATGTTTATCACCACAGGCTGCAGAGGAATCTTGGGCAGGAGCTGCATTACTCCTCCCCCTCCTTCTGAACTGACCTTGGCGTCTGCAGCTGTTCCTCTCACAAGAAGGGTTCTTCATAACAGGCTGGCAGACGCCTCTCAGAATCACTTCACATCATCCATCTCATCTCCTCTCCACTTCTTGCAGCCAGGCCGGGCTGTTGGGCCCAGTCAGCCGCCTGGCAAGAGGCCAGAGGGTGAGGCCTCCAAGGCCCATGAGGCCTGCGCCTCCCCCTCTCCGCCTCTGCCTCCGCTCAGCTTCTTCACATCTTCTCTTCTCTTCTTTCTTTTTTTTTTTTCTATTTTCCCCTTCTTAAATACGTTATTGCAGAGGCGTTATCATGGAACATTCTGCTACCAATCGGCTGGGCCTTGGCCAGCAGCGGATCCGCCCTAGCCCCACCAAGTCCACTGAAGAAAGGGGAACAACTTCTAGCAGTTTCCTACAGAAGCTACCACCTTAGCCCCCCACAACACCCCCCCCACTAAACAAAACCACAACTGTTCTTTCCATAAAAAAAGGGTAATGGTTAAGACTTTTCACTGCTAATTGAGGTGCTTGCTACTGAACAAACAAAGGGGTTTTAAATATAAGGTGGCAGTTTCTTTTATTTTACTGATCACCGTCAGTAGTATTGACTATTCCAAATTTTTTGTCACAGAAAAATAATGTAAAGCCTACATGAAAAATCCATGGTCATCACACCTGTCTTTGTACTTACACAGCTGCATGGACAGCAGTTAAAATATTTCTGTCATAATTTAAAAAAAAAAGACAGCAGATGAGAAGTTTGCTAAAAATTTGTCTCTCCTCTCAGAGTTTCTGGACTGTCTCACATCAAATTATACATGGAAGGGATGAGTGCCTTTATAAAGGACCATAACTTTTTTATGGGAGACAATTATAATCTGTTGTCCATGAAACATGTTTGGAGAGATGGGCCTGTGGAAACCTCATGAAGTTCAATCAGGCCAAGTGCAAGTTCCTGCACTTGGGTTGGGGCAATCCCAGGCACAAATATAGGCTGGGTGGAGAATGGGTTGACAGCAGCCCTGATGAGAAGGACTTGAGGGTGCTAGTGGATGAGAAGCTCAACATGAGCTGACAATGCGCTCTTCAGCCCAGAAAGTCAGCCACATCCTGGACTATATCAAAAGAAGCAGGGCCAGAGGGTCGAGGGACGTGATTTTGCACCTCTACTCCGCTCTCATGAAACCCCACCTGGAGTACTGCGCCCAGGTCTGGTGCCCCCAACATAAGAAGGATGTCTAAAATAGAGGAAGGTGGATTCAGATTAGATATAAGGAAAAAATGTTTTACAATGAAGGTGGTAGAACACTGGAACAGGTTGCCCAGAGAGGTGGTAGATGCCTCATCCCTGGAAACATTAAAGGTTGGACAGGGCTCTGACCAACCTGATCTAGATGAAGATGTCCCTGCTCCTTGCAAGGGGGTTGGACTAGATGACCTTTGAAGGTCCCTTCCAACCCAAACCATTCTATGATTCTGTGATTCTATGTTCATAAAGAGTTCTTATGTTATGAATCTGAGCAATACTAAATAAAGTGAATTTAGTTAAATTGGGAGTACCAAGAGCTACTGGGCAGTCTACATGACTGGAACGTTATAAGCACAGATGTCCAGATGGATTAGAAAAAGATCTCTAAAGTTATCACTATATTAGGCACCATTCACAGACAACAGTCTAAATTAATAGCATATATATGTATTCAGGCTTATTCCACAAAGCTGGTATAAATTATAAGGGAGGTTGACTAGAAGGAAAAGTTAAGATAGAAATATATGAAAGTAAAATTGCAAATTTTAAGAAGCAATGGCAAAAAAAAAAGTGATTCCATAGTCAATAATGAAAATAACTTTGGCTAACATTTATTATGTGTGCTGAAAAAAATTTATGTTAGTTTATGAATTATCAATAAGAAAGCAAATGGAAACTAATTGGAAATAAATGCAATTAATGTAAATTGTAATTCAAAAGGTGAAAATAATTTTGAAAGGAGCTAAAGACATCATGGAAGATTCTATGCCCAGTATAGATTCCTTCAATATGACGATTAAAAGAACACTAGTAACACAATCAACTATAGTAATGCTGCAAACATACTAGTAGATATTGCTAATTAAAATAATAACACCACAGAAAGTATTTAAATTAATATTTCCGATGTTTTGGAAATAAACTAGCTGACATATTATTTTCATGAAGTGATAATGGGGAGTATTTCTAGTCTGCTGTGCTAGAACTTCATACAAGCAAAAACCTTCAAGGGATAGTATTTGTTTATCAGCATATACAAATAATTTCCATCATCTGAGCACATAGTCTTTTCCTAAAGCTTACTTTCCACCGAATGGAAATTCAGGAAATATAAGAATATTACAACAGTGCAACAAGAATAAGTGAAGCAACCTAGGATATCATAGACCACTAACATTTTAGTATAAAGCAAGCTTGTGAAAAAGCTGAGAGCAAATTCCATTATCAAATAATTAAGAGCTAATAATTCCAGTCAGCATGAGTCTACAGAAAATATGTCTTTCCAGAAAAAAAAATAATTTTATTTTTTTATAAGATTTCAAGTTTCATTCTTAGAAGCATACATAATGCAAACATAAGAGACTCCAGGTTTGGTTAGACATTAAAAAACTGACCAATTGACAGATTCAAAAAATGGATGTCAATGGAAAATCGTTGTCAAATGGAGCATTTCTATTGTGCTTCCCTGGAGACTGGAACAAGTCTCAGAGCTTTTCATCAGAGATATTTAAGAAATATATTATGCCAACAAAATTTCCAGGTGAAACAAACCTTGGCGGAGTGATAAATAAACTCAGAGCATTTTGATCCTTTTAGAGGGAAATATAAGGCAGAAAGGGACCACCATGATCCTCTTCTATGAACTTTAATGTAGATACTAGCTGACTTCTCTGAATCAATTTATTTGAACTAAAAGCCTGTCTCTCAGAAAAATGGCCAAGCATGTTTATGAAAATACTCCAAATAATCCACTGTACTACAAAAACCACTACTATGCTGAGCAAATTATTCCAGTAGTTACTTATTCTAATTATTTAAAATTAGTGCTTTGTCTTGCATTTGAATCTGCCTGCCTTCAGGTTGCAACTACGATCTTGCAATTATGGCAGCGCAGTTTTCAGTGAGCTGACTAGACTTGGAGATCCTTCTCTCTCCCTTTAGCATTAGATAGTCTGGGTTATTACTTCCCTACATTAAGTAACCTCATGTTAGATAGGATGAGTCTGGGCCTACATCTCAGCCCTCAAGCTTACCTGAGTGACTCAGAGTAAGTAATTGTCATCGTTAGAAATGTGGTAGCTCAGTTGTGTGTCTACGGAGATGGGAAAAGACTTGGCCTTTAGTACAATAAGGACAGCAGAACTGTTCTGAGCATGTACTCTTATGTTGATCTATTTTGGAAAATGACAGTAGGCTTCATGCATCTAACTTTACTTCAGTTTCTGTGCAGAGATCCCAGAAATTAAAACAAGCATAAATATACCTGTGTAAATAACATAGAAATCAGAAGGAGGCATGGAGAACTGTAATCAAACAAATAAAAATAATTTTAAAACAGAGAACTCATAAGGTTCTGCTTCATGGGAAGCAGATTTCATTCTTTGAAATGTTCAGGGAGATATTGTTAGGATAGCTAGGGGCATTTGTTTGGTAATTAAATTTCTAAGAATTAGTTTGGTAATTAAGTTTCTAAGCATTACTTGGCCTTGTTTGATAATGATAATTTTTCACATTAAAAATTGGTTTAGAGAGATTGAGTATATTCAACTGTTATTAATTTTTGAATGAATGCAAGAGTATTTAGGTGTTGTCTAGACGGATTAAAATGAAATTAACAGAAACCAAATGTTGAAGAGTATTCACTAGTCACCATTAAAGCAAAGTGCTACATTTAAATCTATAACTCTTATTTCTCATTAGTTTCCATCCTCAGCCCCCAGGAAAATATTACTGGAGAATTGTTGAAGTCTATCAGACATGCAATTGGCAGAATTTCATAAGAGGCTGAGCTCTAAATGCACATAATTTCACTACTAGGCAAAAAGAGCTAAGTACAAAAGAGGAGATATTCCATTCTGGCACATGCTGTCTATGCGTAGGTTCTTGACCAAAACAAAAGATTTATTTTAATTGTAGAATCACAGAATAGCTTGGGTCAGAAGGTACCTTTAAAGATCATCTAGTCCAAGCCCCTTGCAAGGAGCAGGGACATCTTCAACTAGATCAGGTTGCTCAGAGCCTCGTCCAAGTTGGCCTTGAGTGTTTTCAGGGATGGGACATCTACCACCTCTTTGGGCAACCTGTTCCAGTGTTCTACCACCCTCAGTGTAAAACACTTTTTCCTCAAATCTGAAGCTACCTCCCTCTATTTTAAAAAATTACCCCTCATCCTGTCACAATGGGCCCTACTGAAGAGTTTCTCCCCGTCTTTCCTGTAGACCCCCTTTAGGTACTGGAAGGCCACTATAAGGTCTCCCCGGAGCCTTTTCTTCTCCAGGCTGAACAGCCCCAACTCTCTCAGCTTGTTCACATAGGAGAGGTGCTCCAGCCTTCTGATCATCTTTGTGGCCCTCCTCTGGACTCACTCCAACAAGTCCATGTCCTTCTTATGTTGAGGATTCCAGAGCTGGATGCAGTACTCCAGGTGGGGTCTCACCAGGGCAGAGTAGAGGGGCAAAATCACCTCCCTGGACCTGCTGGCCATGCTTCTTTTGATGCAGCCCAGAATCTAGTCAACTTTCTGGGCTGTAAGTGCACATCGCTGGGTCATGTTGAGCTTCTCATCCACTAGCACCCTCAAGTCCTTCTCATCTGGGCTGCTCCTTTTGGCAGTTGCAATATATCAGCTTTCTTAAATATCTTATGATGTAAAACGCATCAAGGGAACATTCATCATCTTATAGAAACATGCAGCTCAGCACATGGCTAGGAAATCTGAATACAAACTAATTTTTACACAGCATTCAAATAATATAAAAACAATGGATAGTCTGACTTTATAAGCATGTGTATCCTCTTTGCAGAACCAGACCTGGCACAAACAACTTTCACATTGCTATTCTATTCTTTGTTATTTGCATAGTCACAAAATCTATACACAGAAATACCCATTTCTGATATGAAAATAATTTAAATAAGATTATTCAATTAGGTATAAACTAGCTGCCACTATTTAAAAAAAAAAAGATAAACCACTGGATGGAGAGAAAACCGAATAGCCACCTGAATCTATAGTTTACTTAAGTAATAAACCAGCTTCTTCTATGACTACAAAGGGGAATGATGCAGTTCAGTTTTCTTCAATCTCTAATTCACTCAAGATGTGAAGCTGAGAGGTAAAGAAATTATTTATGAAAGGCTGAGATCTATTTATTCTAAAATCTTTAAAGAAAAAATATCAATTAATTACAGTAATCGTGAATAATTCTTAGTTTGTTAAATAAACCAGTTCAGAAAGTCTCAAGGCAAGAAGTAAGAGATTGACTATGACAGCAGACTGAACACAATGGTTACTACATTGCTTACTTTGCTTTTACTTTCCTGAATAGTTTTCTTATTTATCCAAGACACCTAATAGTTTTGATTAAGCAATAAATTCTAACTTTCTAATCTTTCCATTTAACTTTTTTCAAATTTCTGTACAAAATTAGCTTCACTCAAACACAGACTAAATATAATCATTACATTCATTGCTTTTCTAAGAGAAATAATGTAAAAAATAAGAACTTGAATAAACTTATGTAAGGCTATCTTTAATTTCCAAAATTAAATTGTGTATCTTCTCATCTAGTAATAAGAAATACTGTATCTGGTTACAATACTACATTTTAGTTATGTTACAAATTACAAAGAATCTTTAAAGAATAAAGTTTATCAACCAATAAATACAAGTCCATTTTAGCTTGGGAAAAATCACTACAAGAACAGCAACAAAGCAGATTAACAGTTATTTTAAATCATTAATCAAACATATTTGTATTTCCTTCAGATCTTTAGAAATATTTTTATGAAGAAGCGAAGATTTATAAAGCCTCATGAGATTTTTAAAGTCACCAATTTTTTACTAAATTAAAATATTATTTATCTGTTATTTAGTACACTGGTACAAGACTAGTTATAGTAGACTAATTAAACTAAAATAGTAGCAAAAGGGTAAATGAAAGTTAAATGAAGCCTTGCTTATGTTCTCAGTCAGCTCTGTTTATTTTGTGATAAATTTCTACTGTTTCCCTGTTGTTAGCACTGAAGAGAAGATGTAGCCACAGAAAAATAAGTTGAATTATATTCCATCTTGCACTTTATCAGCAACATTGTTTTCTAATGTTCTATTTCTCAAAGATTTACTTCTTCATAGAGATCCATAAGGCAGATGTCCTTGCAAAACCTGAATGTGTATCTTAGGCATAATATCTTTATTTTCTATTGGTATGCATACTGCTAGTAGACTTTGATATAAAAAAAAAAGGGCAGATTTAGTTTTGAAAACATGAATAGCTATAGGTAGCTATTCTCCAGGGCAGGACTAAATGACAGCATTTTAAAATCTAAGATCTTTGCATAGCACCTGTAATATATCAGTCTGTCCAAGCACATCCTCCAAAGCAACTAACTATTCTTTTTTTTTTCTACCTCTACTCTAGCTGCAAGAAAGTGCCTCTCTTTCATCAACAACTAAAATTTTATCTTCACAAGTGACCTGAATGGCGTTGTGGCAAAATAGTGCCTTAGGAAGCTTGTAAAAGAAAATCCTGCTGCGTTATAAGGTTGGTTATTCCCTGTGAAGCCTAAGTGGATTCCATAGAGAACTGCGATCAAACCTCAGTGACAGACCAAATGATTTGGGCCTTCTCTGTAATCTGCAGTACTTACGAACCTTCCTTATTTTGCATAACTGAGCTTTACAATTGTTGTCCACGTGAAATATCTATTGACTATTTTGTGTGATGCTAATGTCAAGAAAATTTTCAGTTCTCTAATGAAAAAAAATAGGGGGAATAACTTCTTAAAACAATAATTTCAACTTCTGTATAGAAGACATCAGAATTGAACCTTAACATTTTTCTTATGAAAAAATCACTGCTAGCCTATAACTATTCCACATTTAAAATACACAGTTGATTAAGAGGAAGCATTCTCAGTTATTTTAAATCTTCTGGTTTGAGTAAATTATTAATCTAGACAATAACTTTGCTTAGTATATTTACTTCAGTGAAAAATAAATTGTCAATTCCATACTTGAAATCTAATGAATAATATTTGGAAAAAATATTTCCTACCATATATTTAGAAAGCAAGCAGCATTACATCTCCAAGCATTTTTAAAATGCATCAAACAGAAATTTCCTAATAAAAGATATTTTGTAATCAGGAATGAGAAAATATGTATATCACAAATGAATTGCTTAGTCCTCTGCTTTTATACAAATTACTTGAAAATTGTGGTTTAGAATTTTTCTAGCATTTTTTTTTAAATAAACAAGGTGGGAAATTGTTCCCCTGAGGCTTCATTAAGACTTTATAAATGCTTACAACAATTAAGATAGATTAAATCAATATATTTACATTACTTCATTCAATGGTTCATCATGCTCTAGCATTTAAACAAAGAAACACAATTAATAAATTGTTAGATCATTTTTTCTTGTTTTATTTGAAAATGTTTCGGCATATTTTAACATATCATTTTTTGAAGTAGCAAAATACTCTAATGTATAACATTAATAAGCGGTGATAGACTTTACTATAAATATTGCCTCTGTTGCCAAGTAAAGTTACATACAAAGCAGAACATTGCAAATATCAGTTCACTCATTCTACTGGTAATGAAAACATGGGACTTTTGTATTACTATATGCGTATGTTTTTTTTCTGTGGCTGCACGTTCTATTAAAATATCTACAAAATAACATTAAAATAGTAATGGTTCTGTTTGGAGTGTGGTTTTTTAATGCCAGCAGATTGTTGGTGCTAGGGTTTATCCAAAATTTTTAGAGCTGCTAAAGTACATACCTAAAGCTTCAATAAAGTGTTATTTCATAGGTAGAAATTCTTAGTAAAAAATCAGGTAAACCAAAGTGTTGACCATGCTGAAGTGGCATCTAAAATCATAGAGTCATGGACTTATAAAATCATAGACTCATAGAATAATGGCATTGTTTAGGTTGGAAAACCTTTAAGACCATGGAGTCCAACCGTTAACCTAGCATTGCCAAGTCCACCACTAAACCATGTCCCTAAGCACCATGTCTACACATTTTTTAAATACCTCCAGGGATGGTGACATTCTTCTCCATGCTAAAGAACCTCAGTTCCCTCAGACACTCTAGTCCTTCCACTAGGTTTGTTGCCTTTCTTTGAATGAGCTCCAGCACCTCAATGTTTTTCTTGTAGTGAGGGGCCCAAAGTACTCAAAGTACATCCTCACCAGTGCCAAGTACAGGGAGACAATCACTTCCCTGCTCCTGCTGGCCACACTATTTCTGACACAAGCCAGGATGCTATTGGCCTTCTTGGCCACCTGGACATACTGCTGGCTCATATTCTTCACATACTGCACTAAGAGTGCACTCGATTGCCTTCTCCAGATCATTGCTAAAAATATTAAACAGAACTGGCCCCAGTACTGAGCCCTGGGGAACACCACTTCTGACCAGCCACCAGCTGGATTTAACTCCATTCACCACAACTCTTTGGGCCTGGTCATCCAGCCACTTTTTTACCCAGTGAAAAGTACACACGTCCAAGCCATGAGCAGCCAGTTTCTCCAGGAGTATGCTGTGCTGTCAAAAGCTTCACTTAAGTCTAGGTAGGCAACATCCATAGCCTTTCCCTCATCCACTAAGCGGATGACCTTGTCATAGAAGGAGATCAGGTTGGACAAGCAAGAGTTGTCTTTCATAAACCCTTGCTGACTGGACCTGATGACCTGTATGTACTGTGTGATGGCATTCCAGATAATCTGCTCCATAACCTTCCCTGGCACCAAGGTCAGACTGACAGGCTTGTAGTTCCCCATATCCCCTTTCCAGCCCTTCTTGTAGGTGGGCGTCACATTTTCTAACTTCCAGTCAACCAGGACCTTCCCTATTAGCCAGGACTGCTGATAAATGATGGAAAGTGGCTTGGTAAGCACCTCTCTCAGCTCCCTCAGTACCCTTGGGTGGATTCCACCTGGCACCATAGACTTGTGTCATTAACCATTTCCCCTTGGATTCTGGGGGCTTCATTCTGCTCGTTGTCCCTGTCTTCCAGCTCAAGAGGCTGGTATCCAGAAAACTGGTCTTACTGTTAAAGACTGAGGCAAACAAGGCATTAAGTATCTCAGCTTTTTCCTTATCCTTTGTCATGATTTTTTTTTCCCACATCCAATAAAGGATGGAGACTCTCCTTAGCCCTCCTTTTGTTGCTAACATATTTATAGAAACATTTTTTTTATAATATTTTACAGCAGTAGCCAAATTAAGTTCTAGGTGGGCTTTGGTCCTTTTAATTTTCTCCCTGCATAAATTCACAACTTGTAGTCCACCTGAGTTTCCTGCCCCTTCTTCCAAAGGTTGTAAACTCTCCTTTTTTTCCTGACTTCCAGTCAAAGCTCTCTTTTCAGCCAAGCTGATCTTCTTCCCCACTGGCTCATCTTTCAGCACATGGGAATGGCCTGCTCCTGTGACTTTAAGACGTCCTTCTTGAAGAATGTCCAGGCGTCCTGGACTTCTTCACCCTTCAGATCTGCCTCCCAAGGGACTCTGTCAACCAGACTCCTAAACAGGCCAAAGTCTTCCTTCTAGAAGTCCAAAGTAGCAGTTCTACCGAACTCTGTCATTTCATTATTGCTGTGCCCAAGATGGCCTCCAACCATCACACTGTGCACAAATCCTTCTTTGTTCGCAAACAACAGCTCTCTATCCAGTGACTCACTCACAAACATTCTGATAAAAATGGAAACTCTGTCAGTGATGTCAACTTTCATTTAATTACACTTACTAAGGTGGCAGTTTCTCAGAACAGAGGGATTGATCAAAAATATGGTGAAAGCAATCTCAGGTGCTCCATTTCTGTAGTGGGGCCTAAGACCATTTGATGAAAACATAGCACCGGTGAGATTTGTGTGAAGCCCAATCCAGTACATCAGCTTTAGCCATGTTCCACTGGTTTAAATCTCTTAGAACAGATACCTAAGTCATAAGCTCATTGATCTTATTAAATATGGTATAGGCTTCAATTTATAAAGCGAGGCTGCAGGTACAACAGAAATTTATGGTCAGAATTGCAGCATCTCTGATAAACAAATTTCTTTACTACATAGCATTTGAACAGGAATTTCAGGAACACAGCTTTGGAATTAAATATCTAAATTATTTTAATGTGTCACTAGAGGGAATTCATCACAAAAGGGAAAGTGTACATCTGTGAATTTAAAAAAAAAAATAGATGTAACAAAATGGTTAAACATAAGACAGCAACCAGGCTTTCTTTGCTTGTTCTCACTGCATTTCATTCATAGTGACTGTTGGCAGCACTCAGTGTGTGGGGTTTATATATGTATTTATAGATACATACAGATCGCTTATATAGGAAGCATAGACACTTGAAAATAATTTTGTTTTCTCAAATCATTCTAAAAAGGCCAATTGTCCCCTTTAAAGCTGCAGCTCTTGAACTAGAGACATCAGAATTGGATATGTCTCCAGATTTGTCCAAAGATGCTTTACAAAAAAGAAAGTGTAGTCTTCTAAGTGACTTAATTAAATTGAAAAAAAATATCCTTCTGTTCTAACGTTACCCAGGCAATGCTACAAAGCCTAATGAGGCGGTCAAATTCAAAGCTCTGAGTCTAACACAACTCATTCTTTCAGAAGTAAAGCTCTTTGGCTCACATTAGTTTTGCAACTTGTGCTATCATAATATTATAAGAAATCGTAATAATATAAGAAACAGAAGAATTGTTCTGAGCAGTTTAAGCCTTCTTAAGAACTGGATTATGCATGATTAAAATCAGAATATCAAATTGAGTACCGAACCTCTAAACTTCTCACACATCCTCATTTTAGATACTTCTGTGCCTGATGAACTAGACTGACAACAGAATGACACGTAAATCCTATTTAAGTATCAGTCAATGCAATTCAATTAATTTGGTGTTAAAATGGAACATTACTGTATTTTGTAGAACTTAGAACATTTTTGTAGCATCATAACACTTACTACATCTATCTCAATAAATATCACAGTTCTCAATAAATATCACAGTTCATTTCTAAAGAAAAATATGTATTTAAAAACAAAAGATTTGCAAATTGAAAAATTATTAGGTCTTTTTATACTAAATTGTCACCAACCAGATTGGATATTGATGAAAAGAAAAGAAAAAACTTTCCAGTAGCTTCTGTGAACTAGAAGAATCTATCTATATATATATACATATATAGATAGATAGATATCTATCTATCTAACTATATTCTATGATTCTATGATTCTATGATCTATAACTATTTATCTGATTCTGGCCACAGAAACTGGAGATAATCAACACTAGCTTACATTTGACATAGAACATGTGAAAATGAGATCAGAGCTAAACCCCAGTGACTTCAAGATGACTGAGAATGACTTGGCATTTGCAGTGTCACAGCTGCATTTCACCGGAAGAAAAAAATGAAACAAACTGTAGCAGATACTTTAAGAGAAATAACCAAGGGGGTGGTGGCAAATAAATATGTAGTCTTCTCTTCATTCTCTGTCGCAAACTCCAACTACAAATACTAGGCCTGTGATGTCAGACAATGCATAAGAAAAATGTCGGACAGATGGACCAATAATGCCACCTTGCAGCATACAGCAAATTCTAGCTAGAATAAAGGTGTTCATGCTTAAATTTGCCAGGTAGCCAGGAAAAAAATGAGAAGGAGGGAGTAATCATGCTGAACAGAGGAAGGAGAGAGGAAGAATGATCTTCTTCAGTGCTTCTCTCTTAGACTTCAGTCTCTGCAAATTAGCATGACAGATGTAGGATCTGGGAATTTTTCCAGATTATTTTTTAAAGAAATTAAAGCATTCAGCACTGCTTATGCTAGGAATGTTTTGGTTCTACTTTTTTTTCTTTTTTATATCTGTCATAATGCCACAAATATGTACAGATCCACTTTGATACCATCCTGGATTACTTGAGAGCTTGGACAATCAAACCTGGTTACCAGGATTCAATGAGCAAAATTTGCTTTTCTCATTTCTGTTCCACAAAGACCAAAAGCTATTCCACAAGAAAATGTTCGGTTTGATATGTATACATGAACTATGTACAGGTGCAGGTCTTGCTCTGGTTTTATTTAGTGAGGGGGGGCCTAAGGTGGTAGCTTCTGTAGGAAACTGCTAGAAGTTGCTCCCCTTTCTTCAGTGGACTTGGCCGGGCCTAGGGCAGACCTGCTGCTGGCCAAGACTGATCCACTTGGTAGCAGAATGTTCCCTGATAACGCCTCTGTGATAACGTATTTAAGAAGGGGAAAAAAAAAAAAAAAAAAAAAAAAGAAGAGATGATGTGAAGAAGCTGAGCAGGGGCAAAGAGTGGGAGGCGCGGGCCTTGAGGGCCTTGCAGGCCTCACCCTCTGGCCTCCCGCCAGGGGGCCGACTGGGCCCAACTCAGCCTGGCCCGACTGCAAGAAGTGGAGAGGAGATGAGATGGATGATGTGAAAAGATTCTGAGAGGCGTCTGCCTGTTGTGAAGAATTTTTCTCCCCCTATTCTCTCGGAAGGTGGGGGGAGTGAGAGAAAGACTGCGTAGTCTGGTCCCAATAGGGGCTGAACTACGACAGGTCTACCACTGAAATATGGTGAAAAAGGAAATGGCTAATGCAAGTGTTTGAGTGCAAATCATGGCCACAGCATAACTTATTTAGATAGTTATTCTGCTAATGCACTCTAAAGAGCTGATATCCATGCATCCCAGATATTGTAATCACAGAAAGAGACACACACCTACACACTTTTATATAAAGGGGAACACCGCTAACAAATTGAAGTGAGCAGGTCACATGGCAGCACTGTTGATGTAGGTACTTAAGTCTCTTCAAGCCTCTAAAGCAACCTCTGCCTTAATCCTATTTTTATCTGTATTACAGCAAATTTGCAAGTGCATAGGAAGCACATGGATATGTTGGAGCGAGTCCAGAGGAGATGGTGGAAGATTATTAAGATGATCAGAGGGCTGGAGTATCTCTCCTGTGAAAACAGACTGAGTTGAAATTGTTCAGCCTGGAGATGTGAAGGCTCCAAGGAGACCTTATAGGAGCATTCCAGTAGCTAAAGGGAGCTTCTAAGACAGATGTGTGGAAACATTTTAGCGGGCCTGTTGTGATAGGACAAAGGTTAATGGTTTTAAACTGAAAGAGGGTAGATTCAGACTAGATATAAGGAAGAAATTTTTTACAATGAAGGTGATGAAGCAAGCCCTGGCGCAGGTTGCCCGGAGAGGTAGTAGATGCCCGATCCCTGGAAATATTCAAGGTCATGCTGGACAGGGCTCTGAGCAACTTGATCTAGTTGAAGATGTCCCTGCTCTTTGCAGGGGGGTTGGACTAGATGGCCTTTAAAGGTCCCTTCCAACCCAAGCTATTCTATGATTATATGCTTATAAAAGAAATCAGAGTTCTGTTGCATTAGATGCTGAAAAAATCAGATTATAAAAAAAATAGATAATAAACTAAGTGAAAAAAATACAGTTAGCAAGAAAATGTAACAAAGAGAAATATTATCTCTGCTTTCCTGATGACAAACTAAGCTATGAAAAAAATTAATAGTTAAATCTATATTGTGAAGCCTTTGCACAGCTCCTTGAAGAAAAAGGCTCACAAAACTATCTACCTGGACGTGTGTTCTCTAGTGCCCCATCATCCTAAATACAAATTGGTGGGAGTACACACAACTACTTAAGTCCTGAAGCTGCAAAGTGGTTGGAGCCAAAGTCTCAAAAAGATTTTAAAAGCAGGCTTTTTCTCATCTGTTTTGTCTATAGGATTTAATTAATTTAGTCAAATCATTACATGTGAAGGAATCGAAACAACTCACCATATACTTGGGAATCTTTTCACCTATTGTAGCTGCCTGAAAGGTAGAAATCTAACCTAACCAGCAATCTGGGCTCCCTGTATAGTTAAGAGAGATACAAATATTCCACAGGGTGAGTCATCCTTCTTAAAACAGGATGAATGACATTATAGAATTCCTTTTCCTTCTCCTTTATTAGGGAGGGAACCCTGACCAGCTTAGAATATATACATACACTTACATTGAGTAACATTAGGAGAGATTAATAGGAAGACAATTTCATTACATGGCAATAATGAAGGCACAAGTGGAACACTACTTGCAGGAGTTTTTTTTATAAATTTATTGAAGGAAAGAATTCACACAACAGAACAGGTTGAGATACAGAAGCATTCTCCATCCGGATGTAAACTGCTATATCTGATTTATCTCAAAGGAGATTTAAAAGCATGAAAACACAACTGGAACAAAGAACTTATTTATAACTCCAAATCTTTAAATAAAGATAGAATTGTTTAGGTTGGAAAAAACCTTTAAGACCATTAAGTCCAACCACTACCCTAGCACTGCCAAGTCCACTACTAAACCATGTTCCTAAGCACCACATGTACACATCTTTTAAATACCTGCAGGGATGGTGACTCAATCACTTCCCTGGGCAGCTTATTACAATGTTTGACAACTCTTGCAGTGAATAAATTCTTCCTAATATGCAATCAAAACCTCCCTTGGCACAACTTGTTGCTCTTTCCTCTTGTTCTGCTTATTGTTACTTGGGAGAAGGGACCAACATCCACCTCTAGAGCAATAAGATCTCCCTTCAGCCTCATTCTTCTCCAGGCTAAGCAATCTCAGTTCCCTCAGCCAATTCTAGTAAGACTTGTGCTCTAGACCCTTCACTAGGTTCGTGGCCCTTCTTTGAATAAGCTCCAGCACCTCAATGTTTTTCTTGTAGTGAGGGGCCCAAAACTGAACACAGTATTCTAGGTGTGTTCTCATTGGTGCCAAGTACAGGGAGACAATCACTTCCCTGCTCCTGCTGGCCACACTATTTCTGATATAAGCCAGGATGCTATTGGCCTTCTTGGCCACCTGGACATGCTGCTGTCTCATATTCATATTCTTCACTATGAGGGTGGTGAGGCACTGGAACAGGTTGACCAGATAAGTGTGGATGCCCCATCCCTGGAAGTGTTCAAGGCCAGATTGGATGGGGCTTTGAGCAACTTGGTCTAGCAGAAGGTGTCCCTGCCTATGGCAGGGGGGTTGGAAGTAGATGATCTTTAAGGTCCCTTCCACCCATTGTATCATTCTATGATTCTGACTCAGATGACTCTCGACCAAGACCCCCAGGTCTTTTTCCACCAGGCAGCTTTCCAGGCACTCTTCCCGAAGCCTGTAGCATTGCATGGGGTTGCTGTCACTCAAATGCAGGACTCAGCACTTAGCCTTGTTGAATCTCATACAATTGGCCTCGGTCTATTGATCCAGCCTGTTTAGCTCCCTCTGTAGAGCCTTACAACCCTCAAACAGATTCCACCCCATTTGTTGTCATCTGCAAACTTACTGAGGGTGCACTCGATTGCCTCCTCCAGATGGTTGCTAAAGATATTAAAAAGAACTGGCCCCAGTACTGAGCCTTGGGGAACATCACTTGTGACCAGCCACCAATTGGATTTAACTCCATTCACCAGAACTCTTTGGGCCCAGCCATCCAACCACTTTTTTACCCAGTGAAGACAACATGAGTTTCTCCAGGAGGATGCTGTGGGAAACAATGGCAATAGGTGGGATAACTTTTTGAAGATTATGCTATAATCCAAATAGGTTACTTCAGATAAAATAACTGTAGGGTTCTAAACTAGCTCTTCCACCTTTGAGGCCTTCTTGACTGCAAAATCTTGAATAACAAATATCTTCAGATGACACAAACTATAACACAATTAACAGGGTGTTGTGGTTTTGATTTAGTGAGGGGGGGCCTAAGGTGGTAGCTTCTGTAGGAAACTGCTAGAAGTTGTTCCCCTTTCTTCAGTGGACTCGGCCGGGCCTAGGGCGGACCTGCTGCTGGCCAAGGCCGAGCTGATTGGTAGCAGAATGTTCCATGATAACGCCTCTGCGATAACGTATTTAAGAAGGGGAAAATAGAAAAAAAAAAGAGAAAAGAGAAGATGTGAAGAAGCTGAGCGGGGGGCAGAGGTGCAGAGGGGGAGGCACAGGCCTCATGGGCCTTGCAGGCCTCACCCTCTGGCCTCTTGCCAGGCAGCCTACTGGGCTCAACTCGGCCTGGCCTGGCTGCAAGAAGTGGAGAGGAGATGAGATGGATGATGTGAAGTGATTCTGAGAGGCGTCTGCCAGCCTGTTGTGAAGAACTCTTCTTGTGAGAGGAACGGCTGCAGATGCCAAGGTCAGTTCAGAAGGAGGGGCAGGAGTAATGCGGCTCCTGGCCAAGATTCCCATGCAGCCTGTGGTGACGAACATGGTGGAGCAGGTTGTCCCCCTGCAGCCCATGGAGGTCCACGGAGGGGCAGAGATCCACCTGGAGCCCGTGAAGGACCCCACATTGGAGGAGGTGGAGGCCTGGAGGCGGCTGTGGCCCATGGAGGGCCCGCTGGGGCAGCTGTTCTGGAGAGACTGCACCCGTGGAAGAGATGACCCACGCCGGAGCAGTTGCACGAAGGACTGTGGCGCATGGGTGGGACCCCACAACAGAGCAGGGGAGGAATGTGAGGAGTTCTTCCCCCGGCCATGAAGCAGCGGCATAAAAACAACACGTGATGAACCGACCGCAACCCCCACTCCCTCTTCCCTCCTGTGCCGCTTGCCGGGGTGGGGAAGGTAGTAGAGATAATGTTAAGCCTGGGAAGAGGGGGGGGGGGGGGGGGGGGGGGGGGTTATATTATTCTCTGTCTCATTATCCTGCTGTTTTTAGTAATAAATGAATAGTTTTCCCCAAGTCGAGTCTGTTTTGCCCATAACGGTGGCTTTAAGGATTTCTCCCCATCCTTATCTCAAACCTTGAGCTGTTTTTCTTATATTATCTCCCCCTATTCTCTCGGAGGGTGGGGGGAGTGAGAGAGAGACTGCGTAGTCTGGTCCCGATCGGGGCTGAACTACAACACAGGGAAATGGCCTTTGTTACAGAGGAGCCCTAATGTGCAGTAAACTTACCTGAACTATTGAGGTATGCGAATTCTCCCAGCAGTAGATTCTTCCCTCTTAAGTACAGTATTCTTTGCCTTCTGGAAAAAGCAAACATCTACTTTTTTTTTTTTTTAAATTATTTACTGTAGTATAAACTTTGCAACAGAGTTTTAATGTTGAGAGAGAGCCTCTGAGTTCATTCCTCATTTGAACCCATCTATTTTGAAACCACACCAATTTGAAAGGAAGAGTGTCAAGTTCTTCTCATAGTGCCACAGGGACTCACAGAAAGAATTAATTTAAGCATGTATTTCCATCTTAAAGTAGTGTTCAAGAAATACTCAAATTTTATCTGATCTATGCTTTGAGCCTCTTCTTCCAAATTTGCCAGTGATTTTCAATACAATTATATTTTCTCTCTTTTATTTTATTTTTATCATCTTTCAAAAATTCTGTGAATTTATTTCCCTTTGAATTGGTTTACTCTACATGCAGTTTTTGATATCTCATAAATTTCTGTTAAGCATTTGGGGGTTATGCAAAATAATGTATTTTTAATTGCTATGTAGACATTGGAGTCTAGTGATCTCTCACACTGGACACCAGACTGTTTGAAGTCAGCTACGTTCCATGATCAATATAATAAAAAGATTTATGAGTAATTATCTTCTTCTTCCTTTCTGTTCATCAAATGTTTATTACATATCTACTTTTCGCACTATAGATACATTTCAAGGAGCCTATGAGAAAGCCTTGAGTCAGCTCAGTTTCAAACTGTGTCCTGATCATCGCTTTGTAAACTAAAGCATAGATTCTAATGTGTTTATTTTTTGTTTGTTTTTTTTTTGTTTGTTTCTTTTTTTAACACTGCTATTGCTGTAATGACACTGGGAAAATATGTCTGTTTATTGTAGACCAAATAGTTTCCTTAAAACCTTCTAAACACATGCAAAAGTTCATGATGCATGATAATTTGAGTATTTCTTTTAGGTAGGTGTCCTGTATTTCAGAAGATCCGTATGTGCTACAAACAGTGAACAATCAGGAACACTCACTGATTTTGATATGATTTTTTTTTTTTGGCAGCCTCTTTCTGTTGCTCTGACAGAATTGTAGTGATGCATTAGTCATTTGCATAGAAAAGATCTTGGTCCATGACAGTCATTTATTGGTGGTGCCATCTGCACTTTTTGTGAGTAGTTTCTAAGATAAAAAAGTATATTTGCTTCATTGGTACTTTAAAAATTTGGATGCAGTCCTAGTCCTTTTCAGCTAACACTGAAAAATTAAATAAAAAGCACAACTTGCTTTCTTATTATGAACTAAAGCTTAAGAATTAATTAGAAGGACTGAAACAAAAATTCAATTGAATCATAAAATAGCTCACAAAGACTCCTGAGTTTTTCTGTTTATCTCAAGGCACTCGGATTGCTGTAATATATATTTCCACATTTATTTTCAAAATGCCTGTCATTTTTCCTGGAGCTATTTACATAAATTGTGTTGTGCAAAACCCCAGTCATAACAGCAGTAAAACTACAATTCCTCCTCCTTGAGGTCTTCTTATTTGTATGATCACTTTGTACACATTTCAGGACAAATCTAATGCTCAATAGGAAAATATTCTTTTTCTAACTGCGGGTGTCTGCAAATGGAAAGAATCATACTCAGTTCGATTACTGGTAGAAACAAATTCCATAACCGAGTATTCTTCTCTGTGACTGCTCCGATCCTATTAAATGCACTCTAGAGGATGCAAATTTCAGAAGCATCGTCTGTTGCTGTTGCCATGATAAGACTCACGGAGTTTGCAGATCATTGAATTAATTAGGCTCAGGCTCATGCAGGGCTTTTTAGATTAGTGAGCATGTACTGAATCCAGAACTAGAGCAAAAAGAAATCTCACATTTTCAGGCTGATTTACAGAAATGCTTGCAATCCTTTGCACTTTATGAAAAACAGACCGTTGAAGATCCACTCTTAACAGAACACCTTACCTCAGAATAAACTACATAGTGCCTATTGTCAGATACAAACTTGAGGGTTCTCTGTTGTTTCTGATCTAGTTGGAGATGTCCCTGCTCCTTGCAGGGGGGTTGGACTAGATGACCTTTAAAGGTCCCTTCCAACCCTGACTATTCTATGATTCAGATATTGAAACAAAGAACAGAAAGTGATATTTTTGCTGCAGTGAAAAATGACAGAACTCTCCTTGACCTACTTGAATTGGGATTTCTAGCATGGATGTTAAGCCAAAGTAACTTCAATGTTCTGAAAATACTAAAAAAATTAAGTGCCATTCTCTAACAGTAATTGATACGTAGCATCAAGGCGCATATTCTGCTCAACAGAATTTATGCTGTGGTCATGGAGTGAAACAATAACTCTTGAGAGTGAGTAAGCAGAGATGAAGGAGTATTGTTTCCACTCAGATTCATTCAGACAACTGTCTGTCTTCTGTTTCCATTAGTTTTTCAGACGCACTGTACATAGTGATTGATGAAATAACTTCTCAGCTAAGTAGCTGAGCAGCAGCGTTCATGAATAAAACTCATACCCAAAGTCCAACAGATTTCACAGTCTTATCTATTCTTCCCTTTTTCTATGCTCTTAGCAATACTGTCTTCAGTTTTAGGGATGATAATGTGAATCTACTCAAAGTACAAGTTTCTTGCATTGCAAAATAAGAAAAATTTGCCTGAGATATGATAGGCAAATGACAAGACATCTAAGAATTTAGATTATTGTTTCAAAACATTTCTGACAAGTACTTAGGAGCTTGTTGCATAATTATTTGCCATTTTAGTTTTTTACAAGTTCAAGCTACATGTCTTTTTATTTCAAGGCTTTAGAACAGACAAACTTAATGAATATTTAATTAGTAATTTAAATTATAAAAAATTAAAAATAAAAATAATTTCCAGAATATTTAAGAATCCCCAGTTTAAGGATGACTTATTTTTTAATCACTCCATTAATACGGGATGGGAAAGGTGAGTTAAATAGATGGCTACATCGAGTCTGTACTCACTGAGGAAAATAGTGATTTAATTCTGATTCTTCTTGAGTTTGTGTGTGTTTCAAATAGGAGTTTTAAGAGCTATACTGAGCAGTAATACATTTTGAAACAACTATTCTCTCAACAGTAAATAACTAAGGCAAAGCACGATTCCTTTTTCCAAATGCCTATGGATTTTAAACTACAGAGAAATATTAAGAACCACAATAGCTGCACTCAATTTCTGCCACTTACTTGTGGTTTTTTTTTTTAAATCACATAACAAGTAATTTTCATTTTGCCTTTGCAGGACTCTAGTTAATCATCCACACTATAAATATAATATACATGTGCAAAGTACATGCTTCAGTTAGTGCTGTAAATTTAATGAATGCTTCTAAAGCATTCTGGGATCCTAAGAAGGAGAGCCTCATGTAAGTACAGAACACCAGTAGATGTCTTGCTTTCTTTTGCCAACAACAATGCTTAATCGCTTTTCCAAATATGCCTCTCCAAGGGAATGCAGTACATGTTTGAGGAACACAAGGGAGACCTTCTATTGTGGAATGCTCTAACAGGCTCTAACCAAAGGGGTAATAATGGCTGAATTCACTTGAGAGAGGAGGGTAAAGTGATACGGAAAAAATGACAGAATACAATTCCGTCACATCCTTCCCTTTTGTCTGAGGCAGAACTACAGGAACTAACAGCAACAAGGGGTCTTAGATAGTGACAAACCAGTATCAGAATGTTCCAATTTATGAGATTACACATTACCCATTAGGATATCTTTAACCTGAACCAATTTTGCAGCTGCATTGAAAAGGAATCAAACTTTTAAATGAAAACTATATCGTGATTTTGAAATATATATATATAATTTTATTTAATTTTCGGGGGAAAGGGAAGATTATAGAATAAATTATAACGTTATAAATTTAAACTTACTTATACAACAGCTTTTTCCAGTGGATATTGTAACACTAATATTACAGCACAGAGACATTATCAATGCATACAAACATGAGTCAAAATAGAACCATATTGGGCAGTATAAAGCTTTGGAACATTCAACTAATGATAATGAAAACTAGCTTATAAAAATTCAAACAGCATTTTGTGAAACTATTATAAAGCTAGAAGCTTGGGAATTAGACAGAGTACCCACACAGCAGGAGAGTACAAATGAACACCTACGCAGATGGCTGCTATAAGAACTGAACAACCAGCTTTCTATATAATAGAAAGAAGCAAAATGAAGTGCCGATTGTAAGTGGTGCTTAACTTTATTAAGCTAAGAGAACACTATTACTGAAAGTCTGTATCTGACAAAGGGAAATTACTTTGTTGTAATCATGTTCATGAGCTGTCTTGTGCAGTCAAAGGCCTGCCATTCATTTAAATTAAACTGTAGCCTTTAAAATGTTAATTAGATGTTACAGCCAGATGCAATATTGAAGAACCTTTAATTTATAAGTTTCAACCATTTTTCTTGAAACATTCTCATATGTTTGTAACAGAACAACAGCCATGGATTTGTGACAATATCAAAAGACTAACCACATATATTCCTTTTGTTGTCTCTGATAGCTCTTCTACATACATTAATGAGTACATACAACAAATATCTCTTTGAAAGGTATATTTCTGAAGTTAAATTAGAAGATAGAACTTGACTGTATAATAATTTAAAAAATTATTTTTAAGACATTACTGTTCCTAAGGTTAGAAAAGACCTAATTGAAAAAAAAAAATCTACTTTTGCAGCTTTCCTTTACTTCACTGTTCAATATGCCTGAAGTATTCCCAGTCTACATGGACAAATTCAGCAGGACCAATTGTAGTATTGTGGCACCAACTGTTTATGAAAACAGAACTATTAAGCTGACAAAAGCATGTTCAAACAGCAGTATTGATACTAGTGTGAAGTACAAATTGAACCCTTCCACCCACCCAGAAACATTAATCAGAATGAGATTTGTGATACAGAATGGTAAAGCTCAGAGGATGATGAAGTCACTAAATGAGGAAAAACTTTTTACATGGAACAAGTATCTGCATTTGCTAAGATAAGATTTACATCGTCATTGACTACATATTCTACTGTCCATCAAGCTTCATTTCAAAGGTGCTGAGCACCTGCTTTTCACGTTGATTTAAACTTAAGTATCACTGCTCAGCACTCCAAAAATTAAAATTTCCCATTGCCGGACAACATTAATTTAAAAAAAAAAAAAGCAGTATACCATAAGTTAACAAGTAACTGAGTTTTTACAAGACTGACTTAGGAAACAGAGAATGTAAACTTCAAACTGTGTTGTGTTTTGGACTCTCAGTTTTCATGTTTGGTATTTATTCTCCTCAAAATTATATTGCAGTATAACTTCAACCACACAATGTTTGTGTTGAATTTTAATCTTTGTTACAATATATAAAAAAAAAAAAAATTCCCTTTCAGTTAATGTCCTGTTGGACTTCAGTTGCTTAAAACTACCTACTTACTAGGTTGTCACTTCCACCAGCGCCACTGCCTTGGAAACTATAATCATTTCATATACTTGCACATATATCACTGTATCTCACATAGAAAAAATTCTGATAGAAGACTTCTCATGCCGAGTATAGCATTAGACTTATTTTCTTTGTATTCCTGGCAGTTCCCAGCTGATCCACGTTTGAAGGCACTGTGTTATTATTTGGATATTTTGGGTAAGGTTAGAACATGTGTAACAGGAGAGATATGGTACTGTGATGTTATTCTGCAATTCTCTTATTAGGTCTTGTAAACCATACAAATAGAGAATTAAAAAAAAAAGAAAATCAGAAGGGAAAACCACAAAAATATGAAGAAAACACTGGAGAAAACTTTTGGTTTATTGATTGTTTTTGCAGCAATAAAATTACACATCCCAACCTGACTGTAATTGGGATTGGGCTTTTCCTCTTACCCAGTCTTCATTATTCTCTTTAAGGCAGTTCATTCCTAGCAGTATTCTAAGGAAAGCTAGGGTAGTTCTGGACTGATTCCTACGTCTCGCTTGTCCCTATAGCCTCTTTCTGAACTACTTTATTATAGCATATAATGAAATAAATAATCTCATCTCTGTCAGGAATTTGTAGAGCATCTAGGTGTTTTGTCAGATTTCTATGTCCATGACTGTTGCATTATTGTGGACCTTTTGCCTTGTAAGATCTGGTTCATGTGATGTGGTCTACAGTTTCTTAGTAGAATTAGACTACTGAGCTAACTTTAGTTCATGCATTTTAAGTACATGTAATTATAGCACAAACACTAGTTTACTGTTACTCGCTTTCCACATCTCATGCTGATGTTTCCATAAAAGCAGTGCAGATTTATTATTCAAGTGGTTAGGTTGGTCTTGAATCCATGGTGCTGTTAGTGTTTTCATTTTAATAATTATCATGAAAATGAGGACACTGTGAATACAACAATATTTGTCAGACAAAAAAATAAAATCAACTACTCAGAAATGTATTTTTGCTTCCCTTTTTAGTTCCTCATTTTTAAAGGTGATAAAATATTATGTCAGCTCAAAGAAAGCTAATCACTTGGGTTAACTGGAAATTCTCCTCTCATAAAAGCACTGCAGATACTTTTGGTAAAAATAATACATTTTCCTTCTTTTCATTTGAATGATCTTCATTCTTTCTTTTCAGAGAAGAACTTACAGGAACATAGAATTCAGCAATATTTCCAGTACATGTTAGTGCTTGAGTATCGTCACTTCTAAATAAAGCAAATATTAGCCTTTTAAAGGAGTCATATTTCAAGGATCAGGTGGGAAGCACAGAAGTGTTGGATGCACCTCACTGCACTGCTGTTCATCCTCAACACTTTGCACAATGTGAGAATGTTTAATAATTCCAACTCAGCCTACAGATAAGAATCTCTGGTGTCACATCACAACTGACAGTGCTGGTGTGAGATTTGTAGTAAAACAATATTCCAGCTGTAGCTTTCATTTACAGAAATAAAACATCAGAATGGAAGGGAGCTGTGGGGGGGAGAAGATAAACATTTTACTCTTTTAGCACCGTTTATACAAATTACAGTGAAGCTAGTAAAAAGTGAATATTGAAAGGTAAGGAAAAAAACTGAGCAATTAGAGTGTAAAGCTTTTTTTTTTATTTTACTAGGTCTTTTACAAAATTATCCAGTTAATATCTAACTTTTAAAGACATCCAATGCAAGCAGATCATCAAATATAAATAACCTTTTTCCTAAATAAACTGTGTGGCAACTGTGGGACAGGCGGTCCTATTTTCCTCCCATTAATCATTAGAAATTTCACATGCAGAAAAAGTCTCAGGGGATATTTCTGACTGGGAAAAAGATCCTCCCTCCCCAGTTCTAATCAGTCCATCCCATCTGTAATGGGTTTAGAAATTGTTAATGACATAAAGTGACAGTCAATGGGCTTTTTTGTCTGTCAGTATAGGGTTTCTGTGAGCTCTCTAAAAACCTGCTACATACAGTTCTCAAAGCTTCTGGAAAATGATCCAGATTACAAGGGAATAAATTTTATATGCTAGCAATCGCAATCATGAACTGAAAAGAAAGGCTTCCTTAATGCTGTTCTTTCAACTGTAATGGTACTAAAATGAATTTGGCTGTGAGACAAACCATGTATGAGGGTACTAACAGTTAGAGTATAGGTCTATGTTATAGAATATGTGAAATGTACAACATCTGAACATGAAGTGAAGAATAGAAATTTAAACAAGCCTTTTGTTAATTTTATTAGGTTCTGAATGCAGCTGTAATTCTAAAACCTAGCACTTATACGTAAAGACTAAACAGAATAGTTTTATACTAAGTGCTCACAATATAGATTGGAAACCTGTGTGCGTGTATATATCTACCTATTTAGAAAGCATTTACAATATTAAAAAATAAAAGTAGACTCTGACTCTAAAGACTTTCCATAATCAAAACTTATTGTTTCCTGGACAGCAATGCATAACTTGACTATGTTGGCAAACATAAAAAAAAATTATTTCATTTCATACTAAACCTGGAGACTTAAGCTCCCTGATTCTCACAATGTTGTATTGAATTCAATTATTTCATGTCAGACTGAGGATAACAGCTGGCAAAATTTGAAATGTAATACAAAGATCCCCTAGAAGATCAAGATACTTAGTATTACTTTTAATATGATATAAACCAAGTAAATCAGATTCTGATCTCTCACAATCAACAAAATTCTTCTTCTTTAACAGATTAAAAGTAATTAAATTTTTGCATGAACGAATATAGGATCTGGCTAGCTGCACATACCTGAATAACGTATGCACATTTGTAAATATGAATCATGTTGTAGTAGGTTAATAATGGAAATTTGCCAAGTTTTTAAAGACCAATTTCACTCTTATACAGCTAAGCTTCCTATCACTTTTTCCATTTTTAGAAAATTTGTTATACTGGTGTGGTCAGAGAAATTGACATTTCAAAGACTGACATACGTGCTAAGTTGCACAAGAGTGCACTGCTCTGGAAAATCGCTCCATCCTCCTCATTTGTGAAAGTCAAAACTTTTTAAAACTACCTGCAAGTAACCTCTGAAAGTCTGTATACTTCTATATTTGCTTCCCTATTTTCTCCTCATAGAAATATTTTATCATATTACAATGTAAAATAGTAAATATTAAAATATGTATTCCTGAGAAGTCACATGCAGCATGAGTGTGCCACTGGATGAGCTGACAAATTGTATTGTTGCTGCATGGCCCTTGGCAATATGACAGCTGAAATTCAAACAAGAAGCTTTTTCTGAGCACCGTGTACACCTCACCTCTTAGTTAAACATCACCATCTTCAGACAGTGATATCCCAACAATTTAATTGTGTCATTCAGATGCTGTCTTCAGGAAAAGCAGTGTTTTAAATACTCAGTAGATGCCAAACATCATCATTAATATCTTGGAAGATATCACCATATTGCATTTAAACTGCATGTTCCATCACAAAATATCAACCTAATCTAGAGTGTTACCATGGTAATCTATGAACAATAGGGTTATCATTGTACCTCTTAGTTTGTTTACTCCACAAGCTATTGCAACTTACACAGATCTGTAGGTTCAAGTTGTGATAAATGTTCTTCAGCTGCTCCTCAACACCCTCAGTTTCCATAGATCCTTCAATTATTGCTATAAATCAACAGCTAGGAAACAATCACTGTTTTCTCAGCTTTCTTGGAAGTCACAAGTCATTGCTCACTTATGCTACAAAAGAATATGCATTAGGGCTTTTTTGGGGGTAAGGATTCTGAGCAATCAGTTGCTGGGTCAACCTCCTCTTGCAAAGCCCAGTTTCTGATTATTCTCTCTTCTCTTCATTTGCTTCATCCTACAGCTCTTCAGTGTAACTGTGATTTCCATCAAATTCTTGAAACTCAAACTTTGGTTTCCACCCACAAGATTTCAGCTTTCTTATTATATACTTAACCCTCAGCAAGCGTCTGAAACTTCCTGTACACTATGCATACCTGAATAAATCACACTGCTCTTTGTGTGACATCTTTTATCTATTTTTCATTCATCCTCTGTTATTAGGTACAATATTTCTGCCAAGTAATTTATGTTGTAAGATCAAAACACTGGTTCTGTGCCATTGAATTTGCTCACTCAGATGACCTTCCTGGCCAAACCCTTGAACCTTTACTTTGACTTTTAATTTCTTCATATACTGGAGGTTGTGTGTGGGGTGGGGTGAGTGGGAATTTTGACTCTATCTCTGGTTCTCCTCTTTTCCTAATTCTTTTGCTGCCTTTGTTCCAGAAGGTCTTAAATAAAAATTCAAACTTCTCTATATACACCTATATCACCTACGTATACAACTTATGAATTTGGACGCCACCACAGTTTCAGTTATTTGGTTCCATAAACAATCATAGCCACCCTTCCTAGTACTAGGGGAAAAAAACTTAGAAGCTACATTGGAAATATTTATCTTGATCACTAATGAGTAAAATCAAAAAGAAAGGAAGTTTGTACCAAGGAAGTGAAATATGACATTTTCTAATAATTTTTACTTTTAGGCTAGAGTTATTAGTAAAGAAACATCTTCTATTTGTGTGACATTTTCTGTATCTTCAATCATCCTACAATAATTATTAGCAAAGTAAATTAAACATAAGAAGTCTCATTTGTATTTCTTTGTTTTCGTAGTGACTCTAATTCTGTATAAACAGCAGGTAAATCATCCAGGAAAACTGAATCAAGTCAACATTATATTTGGCTCAGTGGCTAATATTGCTTCTTCCAGTCTTATCTAGACCAGCAAAATATAGTAAAAACCATATTGGTAAGAATTCCTGGTTATTGCCATCTGCACTGCTCTGTTAGGATTTTTTTTTCTAGACATAACACAGAAGTTCTGCTTTATTTTACAGTGCTGTATTATTTTAAAAGATATTTAAAAATTTATCTATCACTGCCTTCCTTCATTTGCTATTCTTTTCTCATTTCTCTTAATTCCTTCAGTAGCATTCTTTAATGCCTCCTCCCATTCCAGTCTCCCTCTTTCAGTATATTTCTGCTACTACTCTGCTCTTGATCAGCAATTTTTCACTTTCTGCGCCTCGCTCCTTATGTCAGGATCTCATAATCCTAGTTGTTGACTAAACACCTACCCACATCCAGCATTGTGACCTACCTTCTTGATCTCTCACAAATTTGTAGTTGGCACTTTAAATTAGCATGATCAAAACAGATCTTTTGATTTCCACTTTAAGCCTTCCTGCTTACTAAGTTCTCTATCAACACCTAGACCACCCATTACTTGATATTAAACAGTCTCAAGATTTGCACACATCAGTTTTATTCATAGGAAATCCTGTTAAAATTTAAAAGAGAAGGGGCATTGACTCTTAAATCACAAGTCTTCTAAGATAGCCACGGAAGTATTTCTATTTCACACTGGCTAAATATTGTGAGGTGAGACCTCAATCTTTTTTTTTTTTTTGTAAGCTTTGTTCAGTTTGTACTTTGCCCCCCCCATCCTCTTGGTTGCAGCCTGGCTTTCTTTCCAACCCACCACATCTTTTGATATCTGGGTTTTAAACTCTTTAAGTCTTGTAGGGACCTTATAGCTGTTTTCCAGTAGCTAAAGGGATCTTATAAGAAAGATGGGGAGAAACTCTTTAGTAGGGCCCATTGTGATAGGATGAGGGGTAATGGTTTTAAAATAAAGGGAGGTAGATTCAGACTGGACATCAAGAAAAATGTTTTACACTGAGGGTGGTAGAACACTGGAACAGGTTGCCCAGAGAGGTGGTGGATGCCCCATCCCTGGAAACATTCAAGGCCAGGTTGGACAGCCCTCTGAGCAACCTGATCTAATTGGAGATGTCCCTGCTGCTTGCAGGGGGCTTGGACTAGATGACCTTTAAAGGTCCCTTCCAATCCAAACTGTTCTATGATTCTACAAAGATAATGAAAGCGTCCTATGGAGTAACTCTTAGCACCCAGAAGAAACACAAATCCTACAGACCGTCTTCATTTACAGTAAACCCTATTCTGAAAATTTCAACAGTGCTTGTTGTACTGGCCTTTAGTAAAAGGTTCTATTTTATCCTCAAAGTTCTTGTGACATGCTTTATGGTGACCTCCTACTCAGATCCGTGAAAGAAATGCAGAAGATGTTGATATTTTTTCTTCCTTTCTGTATGACAGTGACATTTTATGTTAATTTCGTCTGCTCCTTGAGCTCTCAGAGCCAAAACATTCTGTGGGAGGCAGAATGATGTCATTTTAGTCATAGCATAATTTTTCAGCTGCTAGAACAAGACATATTGTGGCATATTCTTCAGTACTTTTTAAAAGTAGTGAAATATAAACTTAAGGTGATATATTTATGCATGAGGGGGTTACACTGCCTTTTTCAGCTCTTAAAGCTAAATAGCAGCTTTAAAGTGACATCATTCCTCCTCCACCAAATATTTTTGCTTTGAAGCCTAAGAACACAAAATAACCTTGACCAAGTAATACAATTTCCAATTATTGTAACTACAAGAAAGTAAATGTAAATATAAATTTTGTATTGCATTTGAGTCAGGTACTTAAATGTCATCCAGAAGAGACTATTCATAGGATAAATTGGTAATTTTGTTAGCATCTAAAAAATAAAATATAAGCAAAATCACTAAAATCTCTCTAGGACTAAACAGATTAGAACTAGTAATCATCACAGAGGATACAATCAATAACTGCTGCATTGCTAGCTCTGTGTTGGAGTCAAGGAAAGAACAAAACCAATGGGTCTCTCTAGTCATATTTTCAAAGTAAGCACAAATTTTAAGCAATGCAGAACAGCAGTGACATTGTCTTTCAATGTATTCTGTTTCATTTGGTTCAATGTTAAATTTCTGTTCTTTGAAATATATACTGAGTTTAAAAGCTATTCCTGGGAAGTAATACTTCAAAATGTGCACACAAGGAGGTAGCAAGCATTAAAGATTTGTCTTTTTAAGTTAAACTTTTTTTTTCGGGTAAAGTTTAAAACCAAAGCTAATACTACATTAGTGTTGTGGTTTTGTTTAGTGAGGGTGGGGGGGCCTAAGGTGGTAGCTTCTGTAGGAAACTTCTAGAACTTGCTCCCCTTTCTTCAGTGGACTCAGCTGGGCCTAGGGCAGACCCGCTGCTGGCCAAGGTGGAGCCACTTGGTAGCAGAATGTTGCATGATAACACCTCTTCAATAGTGTGTTTAAGAAGGGGAAAATAGAAAAAAAAAAAAAAGGAGAGAAGATGTGAAGCAGCTGAGCGGGGCCAGACAGGGGGAGGCACGAGCCTTGTGGGCCTTGCAGGCCTCACCCTCTGGCCTCTTGCCAGGTGGCTGACTGGGCCCGACTCAGCCTGGCCTGGCTGCAAGAAGTGGAGAGGAGATGAGATGGATGATGTGAAGTGATTCTGAGAGGTGTCTGCCAGCCTGTTGTGAAGAATTTATCTTGTGAGAGGAACAGCTGCAGACGCCAAGGTCAGTTCAGAAGGAGGGGGAGGAGTAATGTGGCTCCTGGCCAAGATTCCCCTGCAGCCTGTGGTGACGAACATGGTGGAGCAGGTTGTCCTCCTGCAGCCCATGGAGGTCCATGGAGGAGCAGAGATCCACCTGCAGCCTGTGGAGGACCCCATGCTGGAGCAGGTGGAGGCCTGAAGGAGGCTGTGGCCGATGGAAGGCCCACTGGGGCAGCCATTCTGGAGAGACTGCACTCCATGGAAGAGATGACCCACGCCGGAGCAGTTTCATGAAGGACTGTGGCGCATGGGTGGGACCCCACAACAGAGCAGGGGAGCAATGTGAGGAGTTCTTCCCCCGACGATGAAGCAGCAGCGTAAAACAATGCGTGATGAACTGACTGCAACCCCCATTCCCTCTTCCCCCCTGTGCCGCTTGGCGGGGGGCGGGGAGGTAGTAGACATAACGTTAAGCCTGGGAAGAGGGAGGGTTGGGGGGATGTTATCTTGTTCTCTGTCTCATTGTCCTGCTGTTTTTAGTAATAAATGAATAGTTTTCCCCAAGTCGAGTCTGTTTTGCCTATAACGGTGGCTTTAAGGATTTCTCCCCATCCTTATCTCAAACCTCGAGCCGTTTTTCTTATATCATGTCCCCCTATTGTCTCAGAGGGTGGGGGAAGTGAGAGACTGTGTAGTCTGGTCCTGATCGGGGCTGAACTACGACAGTTAGTAACACATTTTTGCAGGCCATTAACAAAGATGCATGTATTAAAAACTGTTCATTCATCTTCAAAAAGTGGCTGCTGCTTTGGGTTAATCCAGAAAATATTCCAAGCTTCTGTGCTGACAATAGAGTAATGAATCATGATTAAGAAATACATTTTGAACTTAATTGTTCTCCCCAACTTATCCACTTCAACTGGCTGTGCACAGGGTGTTAGGCACTGCCCACTGCAGGCGAACTAAGCAGTGACAGCCACCGAGCATGTGACAACAAATGACTGCAGTGGTGTCACCTAGGCAATAGGGTAGACATGATCTCTACAGTCTGGCCATTTATCCCTCTCTCTCTTCTGGTATCCTCAGACTCCTGCAGTATCAACGGGAAGATAAGAATAAGCAGGTAGACAATAAAAACCCCTGACAAACAGCCCCCTCTGTTCTCAATTAAGGTATAGTTTTTCTGTTTCAGCTATAGGGAATAAACTCTAATGTGGTACTCAGTGTGTGCTACCTAATGAAAAAAGATGCCTTAGTAATGGGGCAGGGGAATATTTACTGTCTTTACTATTTATTTGGAAAAGGATATGCTACCTGCAGATTAACAGAATGCACTCTGAGATCCAGGAAACATCAAAACTCATGGTAGCACTAGTGTTTCTTTGTGATCAGGGGAGTTAAGTCTCCTGTTTGTTGATTATCATCAACAACAAAAGCCACCGAGTCAGAAGTTTTTCCTTATAGTTTCTCTCCTTTCCAGTGTACTTGCACTGCAATGCCTAAATACAAAAGGAGAAACAAAACAAAACCAAAAAAACCACAACAAACAACCCACTTAAAAAACTCCAGTCCCTAAAACACTGGTGAACTTTGAAGCTCACAGCACAAAATTATTTCAAAGACCATAGTTTGTGTACCGATATAATGTACAGATATCATTGTACTTTAAATAATCACCAAATTTTGATTGTGTTATCTTTTTACTAGTAATATAATTCCAATATCAAATATTTTCTATTAGATATTTGGGTGGAGTCTTTTTTCCATCAGTAACATATCTGAGATGTGATAACTCTTGGTGATCTCCTACTATTCTTGAGTAAAATGAGGGAGGAAAAAACCAGTCTTTTTTCACAGAAGTACATACTACACTTCTATATGCAAGGTTGAATTATATTGTTATGGTTTTTATCACCTATTTGAACTGATAATAGTTCAGAACCAAAATCTTTATTTTCAACTTTGGGTCATTTAGAAATCTAAATCTGAATCCAAAGAGCCCTTAACTATGAAGTTGTAAATCCTCCTTAAGTCCATATCTTTCAAAAAGAGGGTCCAGTGGACAGATATTCAAAATGGCTAAATTCCAGGCACCTAACTCTTACTGAGTCAAATTTCATGTTATCAATTTCTAGATAGTAACATGTTTAAAATGGAAGGGTCATTCAAACAAAAAAAAAATTATTCCTAGTTATTGAAAGTATGGATATTTCATAGAATGCATAATTATTACCTGTGGCTTACATTTTTTCTCTAATAAAGTGTCACACAGACTATGTACTAATGGGCAAACTGTACTCACTAACCTTTTAATACTTTACCCTTTTGTACAAAGACTGAGCATTATTAGGTAATGAAAGAGTGTATGAGAAAGTAGTAGATTATTTATGATAGAAACAAAATGAAACTAATGGGACAAGATTTGAAAGCTGTGATGCATGAAAGGTGCTATAGAGGCAGCTTTGGCACCATGACAAATAAAGATAAAGACTCAGTGGGAAGCAACAGTGTGAACATGACTATGAAGAAGAAAGAATAGATTTACTGAATGAATCCTTACCATCTGGTGTTTATTTAATACACAATGAAGGTCAAATGGCTAGTGATCCCTTTTTCTATAGTCCAGTGACCGAAAGAATGGGAAGAATCAATGAATTTATCAATATGTCTGGAAATGTTTCACCATATGATCTGATTGAGTCAATATTATTGGGACAATTTGTTCTTACTATTTCAGATATGGTTTAGGAGAGACTCTACGGACAAGAAGCACATTCATTTTTTCCCCTCTGTCAGAAGTTCCATCAAAATGCACTTCATTGTGTAAAAGCAGATGCACTTAAAGAAGTAAAATTTAACTAGTAACATTCAAGAAGATTGCAAAACAAAATTATATTTTGCAAGTCAGAGATAGAGTTAGTCTGTGTTAAACTCTGTGAATTTTTTTCCTTCTTTGTTTCATTCTTTCTTTTTTGCTAGATTGAATACACATCTTTTTATGTAATTGTACTACAGGGTCATATTAAATTTTAGTGAAATACATTTATTAGGTATTATATGTAAACAGCATACACTAAGAGTAAATCCTATGTATATTTAACAGTATTATTTTACATAACCTCTGTCTTCTTGGAGGTTCTCGCAGTTCTGTACTTTCCTTCTCTATCACACCTGTTTCCATAGTATTTGCCCATACTACAGTGCAACTGCCCTTGTTGATTGGAGTTCTCCTAGCTACTGGATTAATACTGAGATAATAAATCTGGTGAAAGATTTCAGTTTGAAAACAAGTAAGAATATAAGAGGTTTTTTAAAAAATAAGCAACCAAATGGTTAAAAAAGTCTTTTATCAACCTTCAAAACAGACAGTGTTAAAAGATGTAATTTAAGACTGTGTAGCTTAAAAACATCCTTCAAACAAGACCTTAAAAATTTGGAAAGGATACTAACTTGCTGTTTGAAAGATTAACCACTGGAACTCCTGACTCCTATTTTCATCTCTATCACCTACTTGTTGTCTGCTCGTGAGTTTTTTTTTTCTTTTTATTTAACTACTTTCAAGGTGAGTATAATAATAAATATGTCACAGAATCATAGTGAGTCCTCATTTTTCATAATATACTTTGAAATCCTTGTATAGAAAAAATATGTACATTCTATTTCAGCAGCGATCTCATTTCTGATGACCAAAAAAATCCCCAAAGAGTCTTATGTTTAATTAGGACATGAATAATCTTGAATTAAAATGGAAATGTAGATTTTATTGTGTCTTTTCATTAATGTGGTTATATTGTGGCCAATATTTCAGAGTTAACTATATATACAAACTATTTGTTGTTCTGCCCTTGTATTTCACAAATGAAATTCAGCTCTTATTTGTACCATATTTTAACTAGAAGTTACAAATACAAGAAAACTAGGAATAGTAAATAGGTCCTGCCCTCTACCAGTGAAATTCCCGCTCTAATTAAGTGGATTTCTACCAGTGGGTGGCTAGCGTGGTAACACATAGTGTACTTTTGTTTTAAGGTATTTATAAAGTTCTTAAATAAGCAGAAGTAAAAATGCAAATTCAAATACAAGTCATTTCCCTATGAAAATATGAAAAAAATAAATGAAAAAAAAAAGCCCAAGTAGATCTTAGAAGTGAATTTAGGAAACATGGAGAAAACTCGACCAACATCAATGACTATTTATCAAACCCCTCTTCGTCACTCTTAATCTTATGTCCTATGCATCCTCTTCCCCTCTATTCATGTGAAATTACGAGTTTTTACCCTGGTTATATTGGAAAATGGCTGGTATCATTAACGTCTGTACAATCTGCCAGTCTATGCTGGGATTAGCCACAGAGATTAATGTTATGAGCTCATCCAGTTGCTCAGCTCCAGCTATACACATTTTTCTTAAGCCGTCTTTCAATGCTTCTAATGAAAACAGTCTCAACTTGGGTATAATGAAGACACTTCTTGGACAATTGACCAAATTCTGCTATTTTCCATTCTTTCTCCTTTTTCCCTCTCTTTTGTTTTATCTAGATAACTTTCACTTTTCTCAGAAACCTATCCAGGATCGGACGACTGTAAGATATCCTTTTAATCATCTTAATAAAATCAATTCTAGGTTTCCTATTCCAGCACTGTGCCTTGTTTGACTCAGCAAAACATCCCAAAAGCCTTTTTTTTAATTACCAAAGGAAGGTCTTAGTTGTATAAGCTCTCTCCTTCAAGTCCTGGGATATTTTTACCCAAAAAAAAAGCCCAAAGAAATTTAATTAATTGTCTTTTGCCTTTTCCATATCCACTTTATAGTTTCTGAAACATTTCTCTGTTCATCAACACATGTAGCTGTCCCTTTTCTGTTACTATGTTGAGGAGGTCACAGTTAAGGATCTGATTTTACAGTGCTCCCACTTCTACCAGGGGACTAGCTTGTAGTATGAGAAAAGATAATCAAGCACAAGGCAAGATATATCATTTTCTCTCTTTTTTCCTAGTGAGAGGTTTCAGTAGTAATGGCGAAAGGTAGTTCACAAAATGTCATCCATTCACACTTTGTTACTTCAAAGTGAAGACGTGCAAGAACAGGGGGTATGTAGGACAAAATCAGGCCCAAATTCAGAATCCCTTTTACTGCTCCTCCCTGGTCGCTCAGTGACTTAAAATTTCACCTCTGCTGCAGAGAGATAGAGATCTGCGCCTGTTACTTTGCAGTATTATATGCCAGCAACATATTTTGGCTCAATCAACAAACTTCGGTGTCAGCAGCAGGTGACAGGTTTCTTGTTCTTAAGATTGTCCTAATGATACTTTCTGTTGCTGTTGCTGAGGTTTATGTTTATGCAAGTGCTGTGAATGTGAAGTGTTAATCAGCAGCTCTAATTACTGGGGTGGAATGAACATTCTAGGATTGAGTTCATTTGGTTTTCATAAACAAGGTTTACCTGAGTCTTTGTTCACGCAGAAATTAATTCAAAACGATAGAAAGCCAGCCTATAGTTCGTTGAAATCATCTTTCTTCTTTGTGGTCCCTTGCTGATAATTGCAGATTAAACTGAACTGAAGAAAAAGGGAAAATTAGTAGTCACTGAGCTAGAAAAGGCTTCTTGAAAGGAGTTAAGTTCCTATCTTATTTGACTAACATCTCCTACACCAATAGTTTAGGGGCCAAGTAATATTTGGAAAATCTGGCGAGCTAATGACTTCATAGGCATGGCCACTCTACAACAATGAATGGAGAAAAAGGGTCATGTAAATTGTTGAATCGATCTTGACAAACTCCTGTGGAAACTGAGATTGGCTAGGTTTGAATAATTGCTGAAAAATTTAAAATTTGGCACTGGTTTCATAGTCTGTGATGGGGAAAGCACATTAGCGGTTCAAAAAAAAAAGAATGACAAATCTAAGGTGTACTTATGCACCTTTCTAAGACAAAATTCAGCTTATCAGAAACATGGAACTTTAATGATTATATAGGAATTCATAAATACATTTAATTTGAATGCAGCATCTATATTTTGCATTGCTCTAAAGTCAAATATAATTAAGATAAATATTTATTTAGTATTTCCAAAAGGTCCACATTTTAAAATACGCATATATCTCCACATACTGTGTTTAGATTTTCATAAGAATCAATTCAATGGCCTAGTACGTGGGAAGAAACAAGTGTGTAACTGAGAAGGTGAAAATACAAACCCCAAAGATGATTAATATATTAGATTAGTACATATTTAGATGAGTGTGATTGTAACATCTGTAATGTAATAGCCAAACACTGCAAATATGTAAGAAACTCTACATTTCTAGATTGTTAAAAAGTACAAACACAGCTATTTTTTTCTTCCTTCTAATAAATGAAGAAGAGTATGCAAAGGAAGAGGCTTCTAGAAACCAGGAAATCTAACCAGGTTGCCTACATACATCCCAACAATACTTTACAATCAAATGCTCTCACTGACTATATTTACAATGTATTGGATTCTTCTTACCATCCCATTTTCTACTGTTTTAAGCCTGAAGCACAGGCTGACTGGAGCTGGAACATACTAGGAGACCTGACAGGAAGATCAAATTCTCCTTTTGTTACAAGAAGAAAGGTTTATCAGTGTTCCATTCCTTAATTCCCACTGTAATTTTTCAAATAAGTTCTCAGCATCTGATTATGCAGAACCCTAAATCACTTTAAATCATTACCACAAGTTACCTGTCTGTTTCTTGTACCAATCAGCACTATTTCAGTGGGTATCGTATCCATACAAAAATTAGTATGAAGAATACACTGAATCATAATATCCAAGATATTTATTATTATTTTTACTTCCCTAGTGCTGAAGATTATAAAGAATATCTTCCTCTTACTATCGGGTGCCATGTGCTTCTTCCACTTTGGATCATGCGTTACTTGGTAATAGTTTTATCAATTAAAACAGTAATCAGACTTATTAATTATCCAAATTATTCAGATGATGTAGCAATTTTTTTTGCAGGAGGACCAGTCCACTTAAAGTTTATTCTCATGGTGTGAATCCCAGGAAGACAGAACTCAGAACAAAACTCCGTTCTCTTGATTCCCAGTCTGATCATCCCACAGGGTTTATAATCCACTATCCTGCATGGTTTCAATTCAGCACCACTGGCATCCGGTCTTTGAACACTGTCTTCAGACATATGCTATAGTTAGGGTCACAAAGAATATTTGTGAATATTTCCCATAATAGCAGCTCAAGATCCCTTTCCAAACCTTCACAAAGTGGGAACTATAATTTTTTTCCGATAGCCAGAACAAATAGAAATACTTCACTCTCCTTCCTAGTCTGGTTTTACAGTATCCATAAGCATCTATAAGATTTTTTTCCTGGTAAAATTGGCATGGAATTAACTTACTTCAGAGTACAAGAAATCATACAATTATGTAAGTAAGTAAGTAACTTTTTCCCATGCTGATGGTGTGGGATGAGATTATATGTTTTCTCAGAGTAAAGATAAATGATATGAATAGATAAATGAGAATAGGCCATGGATCAGAAGTGCCTACTAGCTCCATGCGATGAAACTATTTTCCTTCACTACTTCCCTTCCCACTGTTACAACACAATTCTGTGTCACTCCAAGTAGCATTCATCATTCTCTCACTACCTTGCACTTTCCACTTAAGGATTCTATGCATTCTGTATTCAGTACATTAGTCTACTGTAACTTTGATGTTTATTTACTCCTGTTGACATTATTTTACCAGAGAAGCAATAAAGGAACAAATAGTAAATTACTTGCCATAGCTGTAAAGAAGAAAAATTCAGTTATCCTCTCAGAGAACTGGACACTGTGTTCCGCTAGGAATTATCTTTCTCAAGAAACTTATCCTCTAAATGGCTGCAAAGATCACTTCCCTTTCTCTAGGGATGAAATACATTCTTTTTTCATGTAATGCTGTGAGAGAGAAAGAAGATAATGCCTAGAGAAGCTCTTTTCTATTTAGATTTTCCTACTATAATATTACCACAATATATAATTGTCTTTATGTTAATTCAGGGTGAAATTACACATTAGAGCTGCCAAGAGAGGGAAATTGGCCTTCATGTCTACTTCTTTCTTCGTTTTGCTGGATCTTGAGTTTTACAAGCTCTGCATTAAGCTTTTCAGTTCACCAGCATGGCAGAAAACCTATCCAACAAAATAAGTGTAAAAGTTTTTTGCCAGACTGGGGAGTAGATTTGGGTCAGTGCAAGATTCATAAGTGTCATAACTGATGAAAAAGGCATAATGAATGGCACTGGTGAGCAGCTGAGGGACCTCAGCTTTTTGCATCTGTGTATCTCTCATATTGGCATAGCTTTTATGTACAAATTCATACTCACCATGTGTGTTCCTTTAAACCAAGGTAAAGAAGAGTAGTTTCCAGCAGACCAATTAACTTCAACACTTGTCTTTATGTAGATTGAGTACCAGAAATTGCAGTTGTTAAGAGAACTTGGAATAGGCCATATACTTTTATTTAGGCAACCATCAAGGTTTTTTTCAGTCAAAAGGCAAATGAAATTGTTCTAATATTGATTTTAGGTTTTTACAGTAAAGCCCTAGAAGAGTCGTTATGATAAGCAGTTTCATTATGAACATGTCCTGCAACAGAGATTATATATTTTGAAAATATCTGAAGTGACTTAGAACAGAAATCACACTGAAAATTAAAAGCTATATCTCTGTTAAAAAAAAAAAAATAACTATAGTTAAGAACTTGTTTCCAAGAATGTAAGGTGTCTATGTAGCTAGATAACTACTCAGATGTTCTGAAGTGCAGGGTAGATATTTTTCTTTTATCAAGTCAAATAACAAGCAGGCAAAGAGAAGGCTTAATTATAAAATCCCACTAAGCCTTTATCAGCATTAGTAAAGGATTTTTAAAAAAAATCTAAGTACGCAACTTCTATCACCACAAAAGTATTTGCTAATATTTTACTTTTCCGAAGTTTTGGGTCTCAGACTTCTCAGAAATTAAGTTTCTGTATCTTAATGAGTAAATGTATATCAATTGATACACGTAAGAAGACACCATCTGTGCAATCTTAATTCATGTCAGTTGTGAGGTAGTTTAACTTAAACTTCTTTCACTGAATGCACACAGGCACTATAATCATAGCTGGAATGCACATAGTTGCTTACAATGCAGTAGTAAATTCACTGTAACTGAGCCTTTAAGGATTTTCAAACATTTATTAAATACCAGATACTGCACTGTGATGTAAATATTTAGTTCTTCATTTCTATAGAGGATCATAAGTAGGTAAATTCCAGGCTAAATGCCCAGCCAGCCTGCTAGACAAAAAAAATGACCAGAGAAACTGACTGCCACAACCAACCATCAGACCAATTATTATTAATGTAATTCTTGAATCTGATACAATTTATTTTACTTTTTTTTTTCCTGTAAGTTGACTACAGGTATCAGTGATTCCAGCTAACAGAAAATGGATGAAACTATATTAGGAGAACAGTATGTACAGTTTCTGGTTGTAAGAGATCTTCAAGTTACACTGGCAGCTCAAGGGGTTAATGTGACAGTTGATGAAAGACAAGGCATGGAGGGAGATGCTTGACTTTTACTTAAATAACAAAGGTATCTTTACTTGATATTTATTAAAACAAATTCAAATATTCCTACTTACATTTAAACATATATATATACATCACATTTTAAAGTCTTCACAAAATGCAGAAGTTCTGTATTCTCATGTCTAAGCACTCTTGTTCTTAATACAAGGACTCTTCTCTGAAAATGCACGCTCTTCTGTTAATCATCCCAATGAATTAAATTACACTAAAACACAGGCCAAATAATCACAATCTATTGTGATTGAGGTGTATGGAAGAAGAAGAAGATGAAGAAAAAAACCTTTTCTATCAGGGCTGCTACTGTTGCACTAATAGGAAAACGTATATTGTCTTGCAAAATTAAAAGACAATTTTCTGGTTAGATGGAATAGACAAGACAAGTTGAAGCCTATTTTACATTACAGTTGATCATCCAAACATCATGAAACGTAAGATAGTGACTTTTTTTCATAAAACAACATTTCAGACAATAAGATTTGCTTGGTCAGATAATGAATATTCACATTTACTTTTATAGCAAGAATTGTGCCCTCCGTATTTTGTTCCTGTCTTCATGAAAACAACAGCTGTGATTTTTTTTTAATTTCTTTTTTTTTAAGTCAAATGCCTGTTAAGCTTATTCTTCTCTATCAGTAAGAACACCATCAAGGAAACTGCATTCTCTAGACAAATGTTTCCATGTTTCTGGACGGTGCAGGAAACACTGAGCTTTGGTTCATTATTAAAGAAGAAATTTTTAAAATTGTAATTCACATAAGAGTTCAGGTATCTTGACCTATTAATACAGTAAACATTGCTGAAGAAGTTCAGAAGAATTAGTTAAACCTAAGCTGCAAGAGTAACTGCCCCAGCACATCTTGGAAAATAGAGTTGAGGAGAGACACCTCCAGAGCTATTAGAACAGCTTGGTTCCCAGGATTGTCCCTCAAAAATCCTTTCTCCCTGGAAAGTAATAAATAATTTTAAAGATTAAATTGTCTGTATATTTTTGCTCCTTTTTCCCCCTCTATTTATACTTACACATAGTTTGCTTTATGTGCAGGATTTTGATGACTTCTCAGAGACACTCAGATGTATTTGGAGAAACGTTGCCCCAGCAAAACCCCTCATCAAGTAGAGATAACAGATGGAAATGAAACAAACAATTTCCTGATCTAAGCAGGCAAATTCAGGATTTGGTTTACAGTACAGGGAGATGGGACTTTCGATTAATCCACCCACTGCATTCTTCTGTGAAAGCATGACATGGGCTCCCCTCAATTGATTTAATTTTCATTAGCACAATATTTTTTAATGAAACATGCAAAATATGCTGGCCTCCAAATTGTATGAAAATGGCAAGAAATGAGAAACTTCCTTGGAATTAAACTTCCCCTTTATCACAACAATCCTCACGGCAGGCAAAATTATGTCTCTTATTTTTTGTATGCTATACTAAAACTTTTGTTCTGCATCTAATGAAAAAATGTTTGCCAGAGTTTATTTCTTTGTTTAATTTAATATTTTTAAAAGCAGAAACCAGAAATATTAGAGGATAGAAGCTCTTTGTTTTGTAAAAGGTTTAGTATCCCTGGCATCCTGTACCATAACATTTTCTTTAGGAGTATCAGAAGCAGTTGAAGAGGAAATCATCATGAAGTCGCATTTATATTCTGTGCCTGGTATGATCAGTCCTTGGCTCTGATGTTCTGAATTATCACAGCAAAGCCCTACTGAAATTTCTTAACCTTACTGGTTTTGAATTGGTTCTTATATCTGCATACTAAAACACTTTATCTTGTTCCAAGATAACTGAGCTTACTGATGGAGAATGTGTCTTGGGAGGAACCATGAAAGGGCATTAAAGAACTAAATGTGCTTGGCTGATTCTATCTGAATTCTTAGGCAAAGCTAAATCAAAACCCAGACCCCTGAGTCTGGGTTTGAGAAGCAAGCAGCAAAAAAGATATTGTAAATTAAATTTGTACTTCTGAAAATACAGTGGTTTTATGTGAAAGTATTAAACCAGAAAATATCCTTTTTTTTTTCTGTTCATATTTCAAATAAAAATTAACTACCCTGAAGGATTTTTTCAAGACCTGTATTTACTTAAAATATTTGAGCCATCACTGAAACATAATGCAGTACTTTTTAAGGTTATCAACAAGTTATAAATTATCATTAACTAATGAATTGAGAAATTAATTTTTCCAAACAATGAAATTAGTGTGCACCAGATAAAAATATTGGCATTTTTCATTATAATTCTTCAAGCTAGAAAACTCTTTCTTTTTGGAATTTCTCAACTGACACAAATGTCTTTAAAAAGGGCAATTAGTGACAAGTGACTATGAAGAACCCTGTGTTGAGAAGCTGAGCCTAAGCCTCTTGAAGATTCCCCGTGTAAACAAGTCAGACCACATCACTCATTATCCCTCTTTTGTTTACTGGGAGAAAAGTTCAAACTATTTAATGAGAGGATTACCCATACTTCAACTCCATTGAAAAAGATTAATTGATATTTTCCTGTTAGGGGTTTAACCACTTCGATTTGGCCTCATATCCCCTATTGTCACTGATGCTGTGATCAGCAGAGCAAAGTTGCTTAAAGGTTAGACAAACTTCGCAGCATAAATTACACAAACTAATTTATGTTAAAGTTTGGTGAGCATCTAAGCCCGAAGAGCTTCTATTAGCTCCTCAGGTGTTTAGAAAAAAAAAGCTGTTAGAAAGTACAATGCTTTATGAAGAAGTATCTCATCTTTTATAGAATTTTATAGCATATTACAGCATTTGAACTCAGTGTAGCAACTGTGCTACTACAAGAAAAATATGTAACATACAATAAAGTCAGCACTACTAGTACTATTGACATTTCATTTTAATGTAGTTGTTTTCTAATTACATTTAGAGGGTGGGGAGACCAGGGCCATGAATCTCTAAATATATTTTTTCTTCAAAGCTCTACAACTTTTCCAAAAAAATGAGTGTCTTGTGGACATATGGCTGCATATTTGGATAACACCATTTGCATTTTCAAACTTGCAATATTTTTAACCACTCATTTGGCTTTTGCTTTCAGAAAAGCAGACAGTTAGTGCATTTATTTGAAACGATTTAGTCTCTTTAACTCTTTAAAAAAGACAAGAAGGGAAAGTATTTGTATTCATGAATCATTTAGCATATATGTTTGTGTTTATGTTTGAAAATGTAAACTGATAATATGATATAGATTTATTGAGTAAAAAAGCAAAGATCTTGTAAATATTAGCAAACATCATAGATATTAAGAGGAAAGTAACACCACAAAACACATAAGACTTAAAGAGAAAGTGTTAGCATTAGGGAAAAAAAAATAAAACAGTAAACCTAAATGGGTGTACTTAGGACATGATTACCTAGGTTTCAATCCTACAAAGAATGTGTGCTTGAAATAAAAGTGTGGGAGATATCACACTTAAGAAAAAACATTGCCTATTCTTCTAGTGCCTAATAAACATACAATATTTACAATGATTTATTCTGTTCCAAAAAAGATTTTCACTCTGTATCCTATTCACTAGTAGAAAAAACATGATGTCTATTAATAAAAAAACCCAAGATGATTGACAATGCAACACTTCTCCAAAACACAAAATAGAAATATTATCAAAAGCAACAGCTGAAGGAAAGGAGAAAATGTTCAGAGTTCCTACAAATAAGATAGGAGAATATATTTTAATGCAGGCTACAAGTGAAACGATAAGGGAAAATTAATAATTTTTGAGGTAGTTTTAAGGTACCTAAAAAGCATAGCAGAAGAATAACCAAAATTTTGGTAATTTTCATTTCTCCAGACTGTAGAAAATGTTAATATAAATTATAGTTTTTAAAAAAATCTCATGATATAGCATCCAGATGTTTAATGCGTAAATTAAATTTTAAAATCAACTCATTTTCTTTTCAAAAAGCAATGTAGACAATTCCAACAATTTCAGAAAAATCATCTTTAATGTACAGATTCTAAACACTATATATGCTAAAATATGCGATAGTCTGAAATTTGTAATATTGTGCATACATTTGGACATATTGCAGACATATTTGGACATATTGTGGACATATTTGGAATATTTCAGGTTTTTTCTTAATTGACATACTATATGGATGCTTATATTTTCAAGAAACAGCAATCTGCTTCATTTTGAATTATGTTTTTAATGTGTGTGTCTAATTATTACTTATTTATTAATTTCAGCAGAAGTTTAATTAATTAGCAGCTGATGCAAAGTATGACAAAAGTAAATACAAGCACTTGCATTATTTCTGATATTGAACAAGTACAAATTTTATTGACCCTAATCCTGACAAATGTAGTTAACCTTATTGATTAACTCAAGCACACTGAAATAGAGTGAAAAATGTTTTACCACAAGACACTCTAGTATGACCACTATGTCAGCTATTTCAGCCTTCAAGACTTAAATGCACAGCCTACATTGAACATATTGATTTTCCTAAATAGTCCTCCTATAATAAATACTACATTATCACTGCAAGTCTCTGCAGACATGTTAGGTGATCAGAGAATGGAGCTGTAATCAGAGGAACTTCTGTGAAAGATAATTTTTCTCTATTCTCCTCCTCTGAGAAATTAGGTGGAGAGGAAGTAAGGGACAGCAGCAATCACTGTAGTTGTTCCTATAAAATCTGCTTTTAGATTATGAAATATGGCACCTCAACACTTAAGCTTTTATCCTTCCAAAGGCAAAAGTTTTCAGAAACACGTATAAATGCAATTAACATCATTTCTATGTTTTTATAACTATTCTAAGCCCAAGTTACTGTTAAAAATATGTAAGATGTAGCAGAAAAACATGTAGAAAAAATAGCTTGTATAAATCGACTGTACAAAATCTTTCATTTAGGGCAAATACAATCAATGCATTCATTTAAGGTAAACAGAATCAATATTTACAACTAAAAAAAAAAATCTTGTTGGTCGGTGGTCATATCAGAGATAATATTTTTGTTATCTTGCAACATGATTATTTTGAGATTATAATTTGCTTTTTTTTATACTAAGGTTAAGAATTATGTATGCAAAAATGAAAAAGAAGACAAAGGCTTAGAGGCCATTACATTTTCTAGCTTAAATTATAAAACCTTTTCAATTTTTTTTTTTAAATTTCAAATGTACTTAATCTTGCTATGAAAAGACAAGGCAAAACCAGAAGGAATACAAGCCTTTAACAAAACAGAAGACAGATGTCCAGAAATTATCAATTGCTAAAGCACACAGATTGTGATTAAATTTTAATGTGGCTTTTAACTTAAGTAAAGATTTTGCTTATCGAAGAGAAAGAATCCCAGGGAAAATATTGTTATTGATTTCATCATTTTAGATGTAACTGATCCTTTAAGTAATTTTTCTTTGTTTCAATGTCACTTTTTAAGTGTCTGCTTAGACTGAGGAAATCATTAGAGGGCATGTTCATTTAAAATTCTGAGTCTAATGCATAAATTGTTCTCCAGTGCACTCAAAGTCACATCTGTTGAAAACAAAACACAGCATTCAACGTGCTGAGTAAAATCAAAACATAACAGTAGAATGGTTAGAGAGAGTTAGATTAGGCAAATTAAATGGCATGAAAAAGTTTTCGATTGATTTAGAGAATGATTGTGTGCTTTTAAAAAATATATTGATTATCTTTAACATGTTGAGAAAGAAAGGATAACATATACTACAACAACATGAGTCTCACATATGGTGAAATACATACATGGCCTCACATGGCTTTTTAGTAGTACTATATCAGGACAGAGGTTGTCCATTTCACGTAAGCAAGATGCGGTGACTTGGTTTTTTTTAAACAAATAGAAAGCGAATTATGATGATGCTACACTGATAAAGAGGCAGTCCTTATGGTTCTGTCAATAAAATTAATTGCTAAAATTGAGGAGCCATAATAGCCACTATCATGTTCTGATATTTCACAAATATTTAACTGTGTAAGACTCCTGAGGTCAAAAGGGCTAGTTCAGTTTAGTTTCCTGAACAGTCATGCAAAATTGACTATTTAGAAAGTGAAGTGAATAATAATGGCAGATCTTCATGTATACAGTGTTCTTTGATACAGACACATCATCTCCATTTACTTCATAGATTTAACATAGCCTATTTGTAAATTACACTTGATTAATTTACGAAAATAATTCTATTAAGAGTCCAATATCTGCTGCCGTTAAGCTTAACTTCACGTCTTGTAGAACAGAAAAGTAGGCATGAAGCAAAAATATTCTGTAATATTACATCTAAACCAATTCTCAATATACTTCTCAGCAAGTTTTATGTGTAAAGGAAACATGGAGAGATAGCATCCAACCAATCCTCTTTTCAGAAGAATGTATTAATCCATTCTTCATAAGAAGTCCTAGACTTTGAGAGGTGGACAGCTAAATTTTGGTCCTATTAGAACATCATTCCAAAAAACTACTTAATACCAGCCTTTTCTGATCCTACAGCTCTCCTTTCCTCAAAACTCCCTCCATCAATTTTTTTACTAGAATTCCCACCTTGTGACATTTTGCTTTTTCTCTCCATTTGATATTAGATCTGTTAAACTGGAATGGTGCACAGAACAGTTTGATGACCACAGTCCAGTGCGAATTTCACTGAAAATTCAAATATATAAAATACGTTTTTTGAAACTATTTTTGCTTGCACGTGCTCCTTTGTTATAATTTCTTATATTATGAAGGAGGTCCCTGAAGTCAACTTGTTCCTACTTATTCCTGAAACACTGATTACTAATCAAAATTATGATTTGTAAAGTACAATATGTCCAAAAGTTAGAATAAAGAAAACAAAGAAGCAATCAGCTTAAATCAATATCCTTCACCAAACCAAAGGGAGGGCAGATGTCTTGCAGGTCAAATGAGAGAATGAGAGGAGTTCAGAATTCTCCGTTATACAACTCCTTTATGATCTACTGATCTCTATGTCAGCTTCATGAACTAGCAGATGCACTTTAGCTCTGAATATGAAATAAACATCAATAAAAAAAAAAAAAAACCAGAAAAAAATTTTAGGCTTAAGGATCTGCAAGAAACACTGTCCGGCCACAAGAGTCAGTATAAAAAAAATTATCGTATATGGTATTTAGAACAATGTAGCTGTTTCATTTTTCCGTTACAGAAAAACATCATGGACTTTGGTGTGGTACACATGTTGATTAATACTATGCCTCTGATGATAGCTGCAGTTATTCAATACAAGCAGCAACTATGCAGCAGTGCAATGAGTAGCATTTTAGATTCCAGTAACGCTCAAGCTCTCATGGCAAGAGTGGTTTACAGGAAGATTTCACAAAGCACATGAAAACAAAACAAAGTCAGCTAACTCTCCAGGACAAAATGTCTGTCATGTGTCTGATATTTAAATCAAAGCCTCTAGTGGCATTTTCTTAATGTAAATTAAACATCTCTGAATTGCCTATGTTACCAAATAAAACATCATGAATAGCTCTTGCATCTTTGGAGCTCCCTCTCCTGTTTACAGTCAGCCGACAGCCTTCTTTGGTTCCTGTTAAGGTAACCCAGATACTTTGATGGGTCTCAACCAGGTTAGGCCCATGGGATCTGACTTTCACAGATGAGAGGAATTTTTTGAACAGTGGTTCTACTAGAATTTAATAATTAAAGGTTGTGTGCCAATATCTACTGGCATTTGTGTAGAAAACAGTGAGTATCATTCATTTGACCATAGAACAACCTTGAAAAAGTACTGAGGAAACTTCCTAAAAGCCATTCATTAAGTGCGTACAAATGCCCATACCAGAACTGAGAAACTGATCTTAGACAGATACAGCAGCTTTTTTTTTTTTCAGTTTTAATGTTTTCTTTAGAATATGTGTCTAGAAGTTATTTACTACTAGACAGTTGGCCTAAATGTTTGCGTTGTCCCATTATTGATGAGGCATATGAGCTCTATTTTCAGAGTTGCTTGACATTTTTCCTTATGTGGTTGATTTCAGTTATTTGTAACTTTGCCAGACTAACTGTTTTAGGCTGTAATTTTTCATACTGAATGTCCAATTTAGGCTGATAATTCTGAAACAATTAAACTAAAACAGTTTTAGCCATTTCCAAGAACAAGGAGATTGAAAAGACATCAATTTCTTATAATTTCAATTCCTTTATTAAATGCTATTCTAAATGTCATGTACTAGAATCACATAACAGTTCTGCACTAGCACAGAAAAAAAAATAGTGGTCTCCACCCCAAGAAGCTTATATTCTAACAATTAAGTGAGTAACAACCCAGGTAATACTTGGAAACAAGGAAACAGTGTTGGACATCATGATAGGCAGTGCCAACAGAACACCAGAAATTACCTTTAATCTAAATTCTATTTGCCTCACTTCAGCCTTGAAAATGGATTATATTACTCTTATCTCTGCTATAAAACAAAAACAAAAAAAAAAAATAGAAATGTTAGTAGAAGAACTTTGAGAAAATATATATTTCTTTTTTCTTTAAAACAGAAATTGTATAGTATGCTCTGAAAGGGAAACAGAATACCAAATAGCACCATGCATTGTATACACACAATTGCAGTATTCAAAGGATAAGAGGAAGATTGCACGTACCTAGCTGCAAGGAAGCAAGCTACAGAAATTGACCTGTCCACAGGGTTTTCAATGCTATGTTGCATTAGTGTTGGATTCGAGATTATTTAAGTGAATCATCTTGCTTTGGACAGACAAACATTCTGTAAAGTTCTTAAAATCTGTAGGACTACCATAAATCTTTCTAATCAATTTGGGGGTTTATTTTGATAATAAGCTATCCAGTGCATGTTCAGCACTATGCATTTCAGTCTCCTCATAAAGTGAAAACTGTTCCACAAAGTCTGCTCTCAGCATCTTTCAGTTAAGCTACTATCTGATGCAATTTTGCTTCACAATAACTAAATTTTAACTCCAAATTCAGATGTTTTGAGCTATGTCAGACAAAGCTATGCTATATACTAACAGAATACCTATTTAATTTACACTGATAAGAGAGTTTTCTTTGTTTTTCAAATATATATTTAAGGAGGAAAAATATTTTGTTGTCTACTCTGATTATTTCTGGAGCCTCAATTGAGATTGGAGCCCCATCAGGTCGAGTGCTATAAAAGCACACAGCAAAAGGAAATCTTTGAGTCAAGGCACTTATGTGCTAGTTTGTAGGAATAACAAAACAAGAGAGTAGAAAGGAGGAAAACTTAATTTTTCATTATCATATGGTAAAGATAAATGTTTGGACTTCTTAGGTAGTAGATCACTCTGCCTATTGCTTTCATTTATGTCAGTCATGGAGGTTTATTCCTTACTACTTCTGCTGCAGGAACACAGTACCCTGTCAGAGAAAATATAGCCTTGTTCAAAAAGGTTGTTTGCATGAGCAAAAATAAAACAAATCACATTTCCACCATTAATCCTAGGGAATGATTTCTAGAAATTCAGAATTTCTCCAATTTCAAAATTTTCTAAGAACAATTCTGGCAAATACTTTCAAAGTTAATGTTTCAGTTCAGTGACTACTTAGTATAGGCAAAAGTAACTAAAAAAAAAAAAATTGAAGTTATTGAAACAGCTAACTGAACTAAACTACTCATTTCAGTAAGAAAATAATTCCTGACCAAGAAGATCATTTTGCTTGGTGCTGGAACTTCCAGTTAGTTCTTACCAGTTTTGTATAGTTGATATTAGCAATCTGTAAGTATCTTTAAGATTCCTTCTCTCACCTCCAAAGTAACACAGTACCTGTGTTTTAGAAAGCTTATTAAAATGTGCTAATATTCACTTTACCTGCTATGTTCATTGCAACATGCATCCATGTATTTCAAGTCCATAGGTGGACTTTCGTACAATATAATGAAGAATGGATGTACAAAATGATGGAGCATCTCAGGCTTCATTAAAATAGCGAGAAAAGAATATCTTGGTTTTCAGAACAGCTTGTCTGTAATATTCTATCAGTAATATTTTAGTAGGGCAATAGATGAACATATCACTTTAGATTAATTTGTATAATGGCACATTTAAGAGACTGACTTTTCGAAGTTTGTTCCATCTCCACGTGTAATTTTTGGCTCCAGCTTAATCACTGCCGTACTGTCTTCTTGCACATGGTAAACTAGCCATCTGGATAGTGTGTCAGCATTAATGCTTTCACACCCTCAGCTTCCTGTGCTAAATGAAGTCAAATTCTTGAATTATGGCATCCCACCTGCATATAATTTTTTCCATAATCTGTGACTATAACTTTTCGTCCCAGAAAAGTACAACTAAATTTTATTATTCTGAAATCTGTGAGGTTTCAAAGGTCTAGGAGTTAATTGCACCTTTAACTGCGCATGGAGAGGGCACTGACAAGACTGCAGCCTAAGGGCAAGAAGGATTCAACATCTCTTGTGAGCCCTTTCAGGTTCACTGTCCCCATTCATTTTTCACGTATTCATAGGGCAATTTCAACAGATCACTTTCACACCTGTGAGACTATAGCCGATACTGCAGAATGCTGTCTTGGTTTCTGTTTCATTCTGGACACCAGACTGGCTTTGGCTCCATTTGTGTGTTCTTGCATTATGTTAAGAAACAGATTGCTAGAGGGAAAAGTACGGAAGGCATGAGGTGGAATTTTTAATTTCATATCTTCAATAATTTCTCTATGGTCATTATATATAAAATTGAATGGAAGCTATGAAGGAGAGAATTCAGTAGAAGACAATCTCTGCTTCTAAACCAAAAACTTTGAACCAGGACATAAATTTAAAAGCTTTCTATGATATGGTTGCAGTTCCATGGAAAATCAATGCTTTGGGAAGCTGTCGGTAGTGATTCTAATAGTGGCATAGATTGTCATTCAGATTCTTCACTCAGAGTTCAATACCTCTTTTTTGAACTACATACTTTTTCTTTCAACTTACTAAAGCAGATAACCCCAAATGTAAGTGTATAAAGAAATTATAAGACTATTTATAAAAAGCTAACATTCTTTGGAGGTTTATTTTTCTATGTTCTTCAGTAGGTGACTCAGACCAAGGATGAAGTTTAGATGTCCAACTGTCCCTTTCTCCCATTAACTCTAAAAAACTTGAGAGACTGCAGCTTTTTTTCTCCTATTTCTTGACTAAACAATAACTTCAATGGACCATTAATAAGGAAATTGACACCCCAAAAAAGGAATTTTATTATTTCATAATATCTTCCCTTGCAGGTGGAGAAAGATCCCAAACCTGCTGTTTTCTCCCCATTTGCAGTTAGAATTAAGTGTCTGGAACAAGGAAACTGAAGCAGCCCACTCAGTTGGGCAGAGGGATCGCAGACATTTCCCTATAAAATTTTGACTCAGCCTTAGCATTCAGAATAAGAAAGGAACTCCAGAAACAAGGATTTCAAGCAGAAACAAGAAAATTATGTGCTTTTTTATAGATAATAGATCCAACTTCAAGCAAAACGATCAAGGCACATCTTCATAGCTCAAAGTCTAACTCCATAGATCCAACTTCAAGCAAAACAACCATGTACAAAGTTTAGGCTGAGTTCGACTAACGTGTATGGCTCAAACAAGCAACAGGAAATGCAACCATCATCTGCAGCATATAAGATTTCTTTTCTATTGCCTAGAAATCTTAATCATAATACGTTTCCTCAAAGACACTTTACCTGAAATGTGCCTTCCTTACACTTCTCACAAGTTAACTTTTAATATTAAGAAACTAATGCTGTTAGTATTTGTTTAGTTCTAGAATATTATATTCATATTTACTTGTTGTTCCAAACTTGCTCTCTATCCTTATTTAACTATTTTTGTTTACTAACAGTAAAAAACACAGGGGGAGAGTAGAATTAGTCGTAGAAAGGGAGTGAAAACATAGTATAGGGAGTGAAAACCCAGTATAGGGATGAGCCAATACCCAACACCCAAATCAGTCCTTCCATTGATTCCACTGGGTATGGAATCAGTTCGATTCTAATTATTTCTTAGTGTCTATACCTTTCATTAGAGACACATAAGGGTATTCTACACTGGAATCTAAGGTAGGATGAAGGGTAGATAATATAAACTTTGGGCCATTTCAGACACTAAAAACATTCAATTAAGTAAGAAAAAAAAAAAAAAAGCATGGGGTTTTTATGCTATCATTTTGTTTCGTATCATGAAGGTACAATTTCAAAATGTTGCAGCAATTTCCCTTATAGTCCCAATCCAAGTTTTTTGATTCTCTGCCCGCACTGAAACCAAGCATCAAGTGCGTATTTTCTGACACATCTCAATCTCCCTCAGGCTTTTTTACTTGTAGGGTGTCACATTAAGTTTTCTTCATCAAAGAGCTCCTACAGAGCTAAAAGACAGAGGTTGCTCAGGTCCTGCAAAATGCCTTCTGAGACTTTCTTGACTGTAGCAACAGGTACAGAGGTGAAGCAGCATCTGAAATCAGCCACGAAATCTAAATAACCTAAACTTCCATGGCAGTATGTCACTCTTCAGCTTCCCTTTCCACAATGTAGTGAATCACTCATTCCTGCCACCGTCATCTGTGATTAATGTTTTCTGTCTTATTACAACTAAAAGTCACTCATACAGTGGGAATTGCCCCATGTTTTAACACTGTAGTGAAGCATAAGTTATGAATATTCACTAAGAAGTTTAATAAATATACCAATGCCAGTAAAAAAAAAAAAATCATATCTATTAATATGTACATAGAGTAAATATCAGAAAGGACTCCCTATCAATCTATACAAAAGATCTACAAGCTTTTCACCTTTACCTTTTCCTTAACCTATGCTGTATGTGGCACTGTATATTACCTGTTATTAATAGAAGCAACAGGCCAGAGACAATTTTTGGTTTTTTCACGGATGTCTCAAATAATTCCAAAGCATTCTATGATTTAGAAATTAAATTACACATATATGTATTTGTATGTGTGTGTCCGAAATACACGTATGTATATAGGAATGCACATAAATAATAATATGCAACCTCCTTGACACATTATGAATTTGGAACTCTTTTCACTGACAGAGAATTCATTTCTGAAAAATAAAAAACTGATAGGGGAAAACACAACATTAATATGTGATACAACTCCAGACAAAACTGGAATATAATGAGTTATGCTACATTTTTCATATATTTGTCCTTTACAACTCTTAATTCAATAGCTCTTCAAATTCTTACCAAATTGCAAAATCAATTTAAACCACAAACATATTGTTTGCAAAAAGAAGCTCATGTAAATCCTCTGAGCAAGGATACTTCTGACATTCAAAGAAGGCAATCCTTCCCATAAGTGGCAGTCTTTAAAATTTGTAAGAGACTATATTCAGCTTTAGGACCTATACTTTGGTGGCACTATGTCAGAAATATTTTTTTTTTTCAATTAGAGTATTTTTCAGCTATATAGATGTTACCTCTGGACAATGCTCTATAAAGTAGATAAAAGGTTACTTTCCAGAAGAATACACTGAAATATCGGAGGGAAAAGAGTGAGATCAAATCATTTTCGCCTCACTTTCTTCCAAAGCTGGCAGAAGCATCTTTGCATAAAAAGTCATGATGGGGTTTCCAGGAAAATATTCCAGGCTTCAGGAAGGTGGAACCATGGAGCTGTTAAACGAGCCAGTACCCAATGGTAATAATTTTTTTTTTATGTTTTCCACCGGGAACTAACTACAGTGACTTCTCCATAGGTAGCCAACTGGACTCAGTACAGCTTCTGAATTAATCTTACGTCAGATAATGTTCTGACACTTATGAAGGGGTTGATCTTGAAACAGCCAAAGCAACATATGACTTTTTAAATACTCAAGAGATGGGAAGGCCACATCTCTTGCATTTCCTTTGATTAACCAAATCTTTAGCCTCTTAAAAATGATGATGTTTCAAATTTACATAGTGCACTACATGTAATTTTTAAAATGCTTTTCCCTACCATAGTTTATCTCATCTGGCACTGATCAGATTCTCCATTTTCCTGTGTGAATGTAACATTTAAGATACCCTTTTAGAAAGGACTCCTTCGGAGTATGTATAAATTAATTCTTTGTACATCAATGGGGTGATCCATCTTTCTTTTCATTCTCTCTTCATTACTGGAAAAACAGCAGGCTCTGAATGTAAATATTATTTAAATCTTTTTGAAACTTAATGTTTGGCATACTGTTAACTGATAGTGATGCTCAACATTAGATGTTTTCTCTTGCAAGCAAGGTTAAAATGACAAAGAAGTGGAATTTTGTTAGAATCTTAGGGTCTTGTTACATGCATTTTAGGTCAGATACTGTTTGCTATGAGTTTATTGTAGAGTTGTCAATTTAAATTAAATTACAACTTTTGAGAAACTAACTTGCAAACTTAAAGCAGTCATATGATATTCTGCATTAGATCTTCAGCCCATTAAGGAATCCTGAAGTAAGGTAACCAAAGACAAAGATACTGGTTCAAATTTCAAGCCACAATAAGTGTGAATATACCCCCAATTTAATAAAATGTATAATGCAACTTCCTGAGGCTTAAATTTCTTACAATTGCTCTTGGAATGGGCACTTGTTTTCTCATTATTGGCCACTTTAATCTACTTATGCCCTTGTTGTCTCATTTAAAGATCACTTTATAGTATTGGTGATGTGCATCTGAGGTCTGTATTCCACTATTGCCTGACGCAACAACACAACAGTTTACAAATTTCTGAACTTGATCTGAAAGCTGATTTAAAAATCTATACAGAAAATCCAATTTCCTTGAAAATATATACACACAAGTCTGCTGTGAGGTGGCTAAAATGAAGTAAATTTAGTTTCAAGAGACAGGAAGAAAGCCAAGGCTGAAAAGTAAAGATCCAGAAGGAAATGGGCAATAGCAGTGACCAAGTTCGAAACCCATCCCTCCCCAGAGAAAATTAGAAGAGCGTAAGGAAGATAGGCTTTGGGAAAAGTAGAATGTTTGTGCTTTTCTTTCCAGCAGATTGCATTAAATATTCAGCAAAAGGTGGGGATCAGTTTACATTACTCTTCTTGTTTCTCGTGTATCGGCTGACAGGTGCTGTAAACATACATAGACAAACATGGTCCTATTCTTGCAATGCTCCAGTAACTGAGGGCAGAAATACTTTTTTTTCCTGCAGCAATAACATTTTTATGCTTCCAGCCATAGTATATTAAGGTCAAGGTTGCATTCACTGCTAGAAATAAAACACTTTTTTGTCCTACTGTATAATACAATATTTAATTCTTAGACACACAGAGTAGAGAAATGCTCTGTAGCTAATTTGAAAGCACATTTGTGTGCTTTTATGGGGTACTTCATGAATAATCATTTCAGTGAAACTCCTCCCTGGTATTTAATAACAATTAAAAAATCATTTAAACATCTCAAGTCAACCTCTAGGTTTTCCAGCTTGAGGAAAAGCACAGACCAGTGTGAAACAGTTGACCTTGGCTAAAAGATGGGAACTAGTATTTAAAACATTCACTCATTCATGTTTAAGAGATGTCATGGTAAATAAATAATGACTGTTTACACTTAGTCCTAAGTGTCTTCTTTTTCCACACTATAGGCAGCTATTTGGCTGAGATGGTATCATTCACTGATCTAATCACACTGTACCTTTTTTCTCACTTGAATTGTACTTTTGGCTGTCACTTGCTCTTTTGAACAAAGGTTTACACTATTTAAAAATATCATAATAGCATAATTTTTTTTTTATTAAATTGATATTCAAATCAATAACGATAAGGGCAACCTTCTCTTTGTACCTAGAAAAATGTACCATCTGCATTTGGCTTCTGATATTCTGCTGTGAGCAAAATCTAAGCATAAGGAAGTGTTTAAGACTCCCCTTAAGTTAAACTGCAATTCTAAGTATTTTATAATCTTCATAACAGTCAGAGCCAGTAAAATCGACCCTGTATATTTTTATTTCATCTCTGCTGGATCATATGATATTTAATAATTGGTGCTGGCACCTCATTGCAAATTATTATAACTTTGAGATTCAACAGTTTTATTGAACATATGGGCAGCACAGTCTCAGAACATATATATGATACAGACTATCAAGGGGACCTTCTGTCATGTTTTGGTGAGCTTTAAAGGGTCAGGTAAATTTTGTTGGGTAGATATGTACTGTGTTTCCACATTCTTTGTTTTGTGTTTATTTTAGTGGGCTACTTTTTTTTCCCCCTGTGTTAAAATTCTTTGCTGTAACAAGTGACTCCATCCACAACTGTATTTGCTGATATTGACATGTGTACTATTATGTCAGTCTTCTAAGCAGCATTGAAAAGCAGCAGCTGGAATGGGCAGGAAAGACAATCTTCAGACCTTAGAGCACGACTTCCCTATTGCGTGGTACCATGTATCAGTGTTTGTTTCAGTTAACACTGCATAAAGTTGCTGAAAGCAGAAGACTTCATCATATCAATGAAAGTGAACACACATAAGACATCTTATTATTGATAGTGTACTTGATGGAAATTTCATAACAAAATTCAGATGACCATTTAAGAAACATACACACTCTGAGGTATACTTGTATCTGAAAAAATAACATACGTTCTTGCAACACAGTTTTTTTAAGTAATGCTATTTTGGTGCAGCTCTTGCTTCTGCATTCATACCTAATTTGATTTTCATCTACGAGTCTGTACTAAACCACATATGAATAGAAGCAACTGTGCATTCCCCGAGTACACAAATGTCCCATAAATTTCGGTGGGAAATGTGTGTGTGAAAGAAATAATATATAGATTATAAGCAAATAATTGCATAACAAGTTGTACTGAAAAATAAATAGAGATAGGTTCCTGATACATGTATGTACGTGTGTGTGTATCTTAAAAAGGAAGCCTATTTTACTAAAACTTCTTAACTACAAATAATTTATTTTATCTTAATTCTGCCAAAAAGGTCACCACAATATCACAGTATTTTCTCCTCTATTGCTTTTTTCAAGGTTATGAAGATGAAGAATTAGGAGCTTAATCAGCACTTACATATTTTTCAGTGCTCACTTTTACTACACCAGACTGCATTTTAAGTCACCTTTTTTTTTAAATCCTTCTCTAAAAACTCTTGTATAGAGATCATGTACGTAGAAAATAACAAAAGAAAAACATCTCATAGTTTTGGTACCTTTTGCTTTTTATTGACACATATTCAAATGATATTCACAGTTAAGCTTGGTAAATATTACTTAGGGTTCTCATCTGCAAAAGTAAATTAGGTGAATTCTGCTAATGAATTTGACCAGCAGTTTATAGGCATGTGTATGCCTGATTGGTTCCACAGAAGATGTATAAATACTTAAAGTATCAGGGACTAGAATGATTATACCCTGAGGCAGTAAAGCTTGTATTGGAACAGGAACTATTTTTTTTTATTACTTGCCTGGCATAATTTGAACCAGTAGGTGGAGTGCTTGCTAATAATAATTGCATGCACAGATCTTGTTAGTATACACTAAGGGCAAGATACTTTTCATATTATAAACTGCTAAAATCATATTTGCTTTAGGCTTCTTGTATTGGTATAATTATCTAGAAATAGCATTAAAAGGGCAGAGATAAAATATGCATAGACCTATAGCTATCCTACAGAAAACAGAAGCAAACAGTTTGGAAAAGCCAAACATCATTCAGGAGAGATCTTTTGGAAAAATATTAAGTATAACCTGATAACTAGAAAGCTGGTTTCTGTTGTTTTGGCTTATTTTTGTTGTTATTATTTTCTTCTTTTAATCAAGATACTTTTTCAAGCCCATCTAAAATTCTAAAGATTAAAAATCTTCCGTGGTATAGTTTCACTGAAATCCAAGGATTTATACACCAACAGATACATAGAACTGTCATTGTAATCTAGAGGTATTTCTATAATGGAATGTAAGTTCAGAAAAGAGAAGTCTAACTACTACTTTATGAACTTCAGTTTTTCAAAAGTTCCCATTTATAGCAGCCCATGGGCACCTGAACTGTGACAAAGATTTTGGTAGCGAAGCTTTCTAAAAGCCTGTACAAAAAAAAAAAAAAAAAAAAGCCAGAAACAATCTAAATTTGTTTTCTCACAGATCAGTGGCCTCCACTTTAGGTAACAGAATTATACCTGTATTTATTCATATGTTTTTTTTTTCTTCTCCAATTCAAGAACTATTATACATGTAATGGAAAACTTTTAAAGAAAATGAAATTGTACCCCAAAAAAAACACATATGTAGTAATACAAAATGCCCAAAACTTCCCCCAAAAAAATCTTTGAATATATTCTGGTAAATTATTTCAAACACAAAATTGAGCATGTATGTCCTACGTAAGTGAGTGCTCTAAATTCTAGAAGACTACACATATGGAAATCTCCTTGATAGAAAACTTTCAATGATCCTTTTTGAAATAAAAATCTGCCTTTCTTCATTTTTTAAAAAATGCAGGACGTCAGCACTTAACTCTAGGAAACAGTCTAGCTCTGGGAACTCCAGGGGAGGATGTTACCTCCAGGCGAGCTGAGTCTAAGATTTGTGGTCCCAGAGAAAGACAATATTTGAAGTGCACCTTCACTTTTTCAGTTACCTAATGACTACTTTAAAAGTCTTTCTACTCATCTCATGAGCTATGGTACATTCCATTGTTAGGTACAGAAATCTAGTAATATGTAGAGGATACATCCTTTTGTGAACCTACGACCAGATTCAAAATAAGTAACTTCTTATGTAGATAATGGATCTTCACTTGCAAGTGTCTATGATTGAAATTGGTTATTTGCTCTGACCTCCTTATATTTTGCACTCAAAGTTCTTGAAGTACTTAATCACAGCTACCTAGTGCCCCAAACCCCTTCATATCTTGGTGAGGATAGCAGCTGGCTTCCACCAAAATGAAAGTGGGTGCCACAAATCAGACATTCCTTCTCCCAAATGCCTGAAAGTTACTCAATGGCTAATCCTTAAAGTCTTGTTATGTGCTACAGAAAAACTATGATTCCCCACAAGTGCAGTGCACGTCCTACCGTCTTCTAAGAGACAACTTAAAATGGTGTCTCCCTTTTACATAATTGCCTTTCCTGTGAAATGCAAGCAATAAATTCTTTTTCGTCCATTGCCTAAGGATATAACTAATCTTACATTTCCTTTTTCTCAAGGACATGCCCTACAGAATGACTTGTGTAGGACAGTCACTTTCCATCCTTTTCATTGAAGCTTTGAGAAGAGAAAACCATAAGAAAACATAACTAAGCAAGCTGTTGGAGTGTTAACTTTGGAGAAACATGTGAGTTCTAATCCCTTGATTCAAGTCCTGTTTATGTATTTCATGTTAAATCTAAACTACCATAGAAACAACTTCAGCTTATGTGTATTCACATTAAATCTGGGAATTGTTAAAATTGCAAAGGAAAAACATAAACAAAAAAAAAAACACAATAAACTTCAAATAGTAATGATGCAGTAAAAAAAAAATCTTTTTTTTTTCTGGTTTGCATAGATGATGCATATTGTGGTGTGTGCAAAGATGGAACAAAGAAAAAGCTTTATTTGTTCCACAAACCTTTTAAGTGAAGAAGCAGATTGAAGCTTTCAATCTGCTTAGGCAATTTTCTTTCAATTAATATTTAAGGGCCCTACAGTAATGAAACCTGTTGGTCCAAAATTCATTCTTAGCTTTGCATGGTCAACTCCCACATACCTTTCAGATATCTTTTGATATCTGTCTTAAAAGAACACAGAATGAGTGTTATTGGTGATGCTAGATTAAGACGGGAGACTGAATAATAGTGCTAAAGAATGAATTTTCTCTCTTGTACCAAATCCAGTTTTCTCAACGAGCTGAGTGAGGAAATCTTGAGATTGTCTTACCACAAATCACACCCTGAGTCCTGCTATTTGAATGGATATTTTTCCACTCTTGTTTTATTCAAGCCCACTCTCTCTTTTTTCCAGGCCCATTATCTTATGGTTTAGGATATGCAGAATACAGCATTTCTAGTGATATACTCTTACAGTCTGAGTCTTGAAAGACAACTATGTGTGTCTGCACCTTGCCAGGTCAAATGGAGTAGCTCAGACTATTCATTTTGCAAGACTGGCACCTAGCAGTGAAAGATACACTGGGAGAGTTACTTTCTACAGTAATGTGAAGTACACTTACAATTCGTTACAATTTGATAAGATTTTGTGACCATGAAATGTTTTTACAGACTTAATTATTTTCTAAACAGTCATCGACATGTTATTATTATATGTCATCTTACCTGTATGCGTATGTCATTAATTTCTAAGCACTGTACAAAGACTATATGCAAACATATGTTTTCCATACTGTATATGCATATTTTAACATGTTTACTGTTAAGTTAGAAGGTGATCAAACAAACTCAGATCAAACTCTGAGCTTTCTGAGGTAATATCTGGTTATAAACCTGTTTTATTTGAATGTGACTTCTAGTCTACCATTTTAAGAGTGCTGATTGCCATGAGGTCCGAATAAGCTGTCTCTACATAACTTTCTTACCAGCTGAGAAAAAATATCATTCAGAAAAAGACACATTTCCCTCGATATAAGTAATCAAATTGGGATAGGCTTACTTTTTAGAATTTCCATGCCTGTTATTTAAAGATTATTGCATGAGGAACCCATTTAATAGGTTATCTAGATAAAGTTTTATCCAAGACTGACTATTACATGCCTGTAATAGACCAATGAAATATCAATGTTACTTACCCAGAAGTTCCTAAGATGTAAATTAAATGAAGTACCAGCTTTCTTGGAAGAAGCCTGCTTTGACTTACAATACAGAGACACAGTCTGGCAACTCTGTCACAAAGCGTCCACAGCAGCTTCATCCAGTCAAAATTTGTTGTTTCAACTCTTCATCCCAACTCCAGCCTGAGAGCCCCAAGAAGTGAGGAAAAATTGACATTTTAGCTTCCCATACCACAGTCATTATTCCATTTAGAAGAGGTTGTGCTCATCTTGCACATGTGTGCATTTGAAAAAACAAGACAGGTTAATCAATAGAGTAGGTTCTTATGAGTCACTCACACCCTCCCTTGCCTGTACCAACACTCAGATGCCTGTATTCAGCTGCATGTTGGATTACCCCAAGTGCTCTTCTCCATGAATCATGACAAGGTGATGATTGTCATACTACCTGTTTTGTTGGCTTTGGAACAAAGGACTGTGAACCACAAATCCTCCATACATATCATGTAACATATTAAAAGTGAATATTTTTTCTGGTTTTTTTCCCCATTTCAAAACTCAAAGCAACAGGGTTATAATTACAGATTCCTTCATGAAAACATGCTGGTCTCATTTACTCCTTGAAATTTGTTACTGAAATGACAGGCGCTGCCCGAGTGGTTTAGATCCTGATGAAGTTGTAGGTCCAGGATGATAAGGATAATTTTCAGGAAGGCATGAAGCTTTAATTTTACTGTGGCTCTGCATGTCACCTCAGTTTCTAATATGATCCAAAAGCCTTGCAGATATGCACCTGAGAGGTCTTTTCTGCTTTTACATACTCCTCAGTCCTCTACCCCTCCCCCCATTATTTATCTCTTTTTATTCTGCATGTGTCATTGCTTATGTACACACTTAACATATTTTTATTCCTCTCATTTGAAAAAAAAATATTTTGAGTTCACTTGCTTTTTTGTCAGTTGTCATTCATTTTACCTTGTTTTGCTTGCTTCAGTATGTTACTTCCCCTTATATTGTGAACTATGTCATCTGTGCCAATGTACATCCCTTGATAGTGAGTATGCAGTAGACTTTACTGAGAAATAGAAAAGAGAAGTGTTAGCCACTGCTCTCACCAAGATTATATTCTCTCTTAATAGAAGCTGTTGATAGATCCTGTGAGGCTACAACACTTAGGGTGTTGACTTGTAGAATGAAATCCTCTACACACAAGCACAGCAAAATATTTTGGTGAAAAGTAATTATCAGAAATAGTGACACGAGTAAATTAGTTAACTACATTTCAGCAGGAAGCTTGAGTTACCCCTGCCCATTCTTGTTCCAGACCCATCTAAAATCAGCAGTTCAGCTTAATGATGTCACAACATTTGCCAGGCTGTGGGCACTGAAGAGAAGACGTGAAAATACTCCCACTGAATCAGATCCCCTCCTCTCACTAAGCGCAGTTAAACAGCCCATCTGTCTCACATTGGAACTGTTATCTTTGAAACATCATTCTATTATTACCACACTGGTTCTAAAAAACTGTCCTTAATTTTAGACATCTTACAAGCAAGTTTTTAAATTCTCTGGATATTGTTAACCCAGATCCAAAACACCAACACTGAACAATGCTAGGAAGCCCCTCTCAGTAGAGTATGGCTCAAGGGCTGTACATCACCATTCATTTACAACGGGTAACCTTTTGTGAAATACAGATATCCTGCATTAAATAAAATCACTACAAAGAATCCGACCCCTCCCTAATCTCTAATATTTTTGAAAGTGTGAATTGAAGAGGACTGAGAGACAGATGGGTCTGGATGATCAAGTTACCTGTTATAGCGGCACATCTGCCAGGGCAGTCAATCACTCTGATGTCTCTGACAGGTCGATGGAGACTGAGTACGAAAGGCTAATGCAGAGAGAAGCTGAAGAAGGGCTGCCCTCCTGCCTGTCTCTTGGGTTTGGCTGGTCTGAAAGCTGCACTTGAATTTGCTCTGGTTAAAAAAAAATCAGTCTGTAGCACACAGATCCTAGGAAAAATACTTCAGTCACAATAAAAAATTCCTAGTGCATTGAGCAAGCATAGTTGTGAAATAGGTCCATTCTTGATTTTGTTTGGGGCTTTCCTGTTTCGGGAATCAATCAAAAATGGAAAAAAAGATAGATTAAAATAAATATATTTTGTCAAAATC